>NW_010244339.1:120617-139224 GCF_000690775.1 Eurypyga helias | reverse complement strand
AGGACTGCACTGACCCACATTGTGCTGCTTGTATTACCCTCTGCCCTTACTGATTTCATTGTTTCCAAAGTGGAATAGCCCAGGAGTTTGGTTTTCCACCCAGGACAACAGGAACAAACAATGAAACACATACTACCTACAGACGCTAGATAAGACCATAGTAGTCTCTGCATCAGGGCTCATTTGACCTCAGAGAAATGATGAGGCTGCCACGCCATGCCTGCAGATGTAGTAGGCATTTAGGAGAGGGGTGTGAATAGTTGAATTTCTTGTCCAGTGTGAAGGATGCATGTGTGTACTTCCCCTAAAGGGGCACCATGGGTGCATGATTTGCAAAGTGTCATTTGGGAATCTATTGTTTGATGCCATCAACAACAGATCATGATCTGCTGGTCCAGCTTTGCCCTTGGCATTCCCTGCCCTTTAGATGCTTGGCAAAGCAAATATACATGGAAGGCAAGATCTTCCAAGTGAGGATTCAGTAAGGACAGCAGTGAGGCAGCTGTGAACTGAAACACCAGTGTTTCTGCAGCGAGGACAATACAACAGCTCCCATAAAAACCCAGGAGGTGTGCCGTTGCTGCATGCTCTGGCCAGCCGCCGCTAATGAATCATCCAGCTCCTGGATCAATCCCATCAAGGGGATGGAAAATGGATCCAATCCAGAGAGATCTTGGGAGTTCATTGCAATGTGATAACCTTGTTTACTACTTCAAGAACTCCAGAAATTCAGGAGGTGCTGGCAGAACATCTGCTTATTGCAGGATCTTGTCAGCCGCTCTTTGGAGTTGCTAGCTCTGTTCTTCATTTGTCCATTTGATATGTCTTGGAAACAGCACATTGTTATGTCCTAAGGAAGACTAAATGAATCTAGGAAGAAGCAATTCTGCTTCATTTCCCAATGGAAACTGGAAGCCCTGCTAAACTTCCAACAAGTTTTAGCTCAAGTAATTATCCCAGAACAGACCAGCTGGGAGCTAAGGGTCATACTGACATGGTTCCTATTTTTTTTTCTCTTCTTGATGATCCACCCACAGAAACTCTGAAATCACTGGAGAAAACATATCTGTGGAAGGTTCCTGGTCAGACCAGAAAAACCTACTCAAGCATGTGTAAGAAGCTGTTGGTGCACGTTTTCTGCAGGAAACGGATATGGAGAGGAAGTGAATGAGGCTGAAAATAATCCTGGGTTAACCAGAAGATAATATAGATACCCTGGGAATAAATGAAAACCTTGGTTGCACAGTTATTTTTTTACAGCTACCCAAGGGCAGGTGACCACCCCGCTATGTTCAGCAGCTCCCTGCACAGATACTTCTGCACACTGGGCTGGGAAAAATGCCTTTCAGGGGCCTTGGAACCTGCAGCCTCAGATTCCTGCTTTGCTGCAGACATTCTGCAGTCCTCCAGCTCCTCTTCTGAGTCTGTACGGCTGTTAAAATGACCTGGGGAATGGACTTGAGTCCTGCAGCCAAATGGTGCAGTATGTGATTGTGCAGTCAACTTCTCTTCCCTCCAGAGAAGAGGGGCCATATCCAGTCTTCCTCCTGGGGGATACTCTGGTCTGTGACTGACATTGTCTGGGTGGTGCTAGTGCTGGGATCTTGGCTCCATGGGGTTACCTGTGCATTCTCTGACCTGGTCTAGCTGGGTCCAGCCACTGTAGACAGCATCACCTAGGAGTCTTGCTCTGGCCTTGTGCAGGGCTGGCCAGCTGCCTGCATGCTGCTGTTGTGGTGGCAATCCAACTTCCCAGCCCTCCATTTGTCATGAGGTGTTGAGAGGTAGAGGCAGGACCCTGACTGGGAGTCATCCTGAGGATGGTCTCATGAGCTGTGTTGCCTTCTGCAGCCATGCAGTGAACAGAGAGAGACATCACCTTGCTCCCAGGGAGGTACTGGGACCAGAAAGGGAGCTGCTTCTTTGCCCTCACCATGCTCTGACTATTCCTCGTGCCCCAGGGATTGTGGGGACAGGTTGTGACCACAAAAGGAGACTTGCAGAAGAGGCATCATCCTCTGTGCCCTGAATAGTAGAGCTGCAGCAGAAGCTACTGGAGGAACAGGGAGGTGCTGGTTCTACAGTGGTGGGGAAAGGCAAGGGCTGGTTGGACTGGGCTTGCCCTGGCCTCATGTCCTACAAGTAATGCCCATCCTCTTGCCCCGCTGCCAGCGGCTGAAGTTTTGCGTGCTCCCAAGATGCTGAGGATCTGGACTTCCACCAGCCATGGCCACAAAGCCAACCTGATGCCTGCGGGCAGATTTTTCTCTTGGGGAACTGCTGGCTGGAGGCACAGCCCCCGCAGGCAAGTTTCACAAAACCCACGGTGACTGCCCCACCGCCCGGGAACGGGATCTTGGAAGCCATGGGGTTCTGTGGCCATTCTGGGGAGCTAACATATCATTTAAGGTCAGCCCCGGTGCCATTTGGAGAGGAGCTCGTATTTCCTTAACTGAAACAGCAAGTTCTGAATGTAATTACAGGATTAAAGGCATGTTCTGGGGCTGAACACATGATTTATAAGCAAAGGTTACACTTTCAGCCTGTTTACAAGGCGCTCTTGGCCCTGCTTAACCCTTTCTTTGCTGAAGACAAATGGTGATTGTGTGACTCCTGTTTGGGTGCTCATGCATGATGGGACAGATGGAGTGGAGGAATGGTCCCCAAAGATATGTTCATCTCACACAAGGGTGAAGTGACTGTTCTGATTTTTTTCCCTTTACCTGTTGTAACTTCTCAGCTAACTAAAAATCCAAAGCTGTAGCACCAGCAGAAAGTCCCCAGAGAGATTAAGTTTTGGCTGATGGTCATTTGTCTGGTTGAAAATCTCCATGGCATTCCTCAGTCCTTCCCAAAGGCTTTCTGTGTGGAGGTCTCTCAGCAGTAAGGTTGGAAAGGATCGTAACGAAGATGAAGCCTGTCAAGTGGCAGATAAGCCAAACCTTGGAGAATTTTCTCTGATGGTTCTTCTGTTGTGAATCCACCACACTGAGGTGAAGCCAAAGCCTATTGTGCAGAAAGGCAACTATAAACCACTGCAGACCAACAACTCTAGGAAGCTAACTTCATTGTCATGACTACCCCTCTTCAGTGACTGCACAGGCATCCAAGGATCTCAGCTCTGGAGAGAAAATGATTAGAATTTCTTGCCTTTTTTTATTTTTTTGGAGTGCATAATGTGCAGTGATTAACAAGGCATCAAGAACAGGTCATCTGAATATGGGCCCAGTCTTGCTCTGAAGACTTCAAAGGATGGAAAAATCTGCTGCAGTCCCAATGAAATTATTCCAAAAGTGAGGGTACATGTATTAAAAATTTGCATTTTTATATCCAGAAAGGTGTCAAATTTAATTTCCTGCTGTTGGCTCTAGGCATGACTGTCCCGCTTTGCTGCTTGCCATAGCATTTCTTTAAGAGCTCTGGTGGATTCAGAGCTACTTGAGATGGAGCTGCACTTGCTGAAGACCTAGGGGTTATGTTTTTCTAAGCATGTACACAGACTAGAACCAACATTGTTCTTGTTTGGTTTGTAATTTGCTATTTCCAGCTGGTATGAGATACCAAACTAACTCAGGTATGTTGCTGCAAGTCCAGGGCAGTGAGTTCAAATTTTATTTGACACTTAATGGCAAAAGCTTCCTGCCAAACTGTGAGTGAAAAGGTACATTGTTGCTCTGACTGGGCAGGTCAGAAGTAGTGGGAATAATGTGTCTTGTGAAATTAGGCATGCATGGTATGGAGTGGTCTAAGGACATAGTCCTGGCCGTAAAGGGATTATAAGTTTAATAGGTAAAGGAGATCTGAAGAGAAATATTATCTACAGTTTACAAGTGGAAATGAGATTTATTTACATTCCCCTAAATGCTTCATAGCCTTGTGAGGAGTGGAGCCACTAAACTCAGCCTTGTGTCACCAGAACCAGGTGACCCATGATCCTGCACTGCAGCTCATGGTGTGTGCAGGCAGATAAGGAAACATTCCCGTAGGGAGGTCCTGGCAAGGCCAGGTAGGCTGGACACCGTACAGCAAGATGGAACAGCTATGCCAGGTTTGTCCAAAGCAATTTTGTTCTTTCTTCTTTCCCTCCCTCAAGGATGGACTCTAGCCTCAGGGAAGAAACATCCCTGCCCTTGCTCTGGCTTCCTCCCCAGTCTTTGGGGAATGGGGATGATGTGAGATTGTGTGTAAGCAATAACCCAAGAAACAGAAAGGAGAGGAGAGATGCAGGCCTGGGAATTCATGTGACTGCTGGGCCAAATTGATGTCATGCTCCAAATGTGAGAATTTTTGTGTGGAATCAATGCCTAGAGCAGTTTATGGTCTGCTTAATGTGTGTTATTTTCCTTATGTCCTTGCAAATGGAAAGGATTTATGGAGCTGGGAAGCCTTGACATTTTTAACCAAGATAAAGAGCATTGTCAACACGAAATAGGGATTTGTATCTCATGTTCACTTTCTCTGTTTAGATTCTTTATGGCTGACTAACAGGCAACCCAAAAAATAGACTCAGGCCCCAGTATCCAGTTCACAGGTGGACTTACTGTTCTGTGTGTTGTGGGTGCAGTGCAGACCCTCATTAGGTCTGGTAGAGTTTATTAGGAAAGTTGCAGTATTAAGCTGCATCTGCCTGGTCCTTGAACACCTGGCTGGGAATACAAGAGTTTAAGCCAAGAATGGATAACTTCTAAATTCTTGATAAACTGTGGCATTGCTCAGCTGTTTTTGCTGACTTGGCAAGTCTCCAACCATCTAGCTACCCATCTATTTTTTTTTTCTATAGTACCAATGCCCCTAGTAACCTAGAGCACCAGTTTGCAATCTAGAAGACACAGACTTCTAGGGAATGATGAAGCAGAGGAGATGAGAAACCCTATCATTTGTGTGCCAGGGCAATGTTGTCATTACCACAAGTTTGCAGTGATGTGTCCATCTGGCTCAACCCCTTGGCTGCTAATAACCAGCTGAACAGTGATAGTTGGTTGCATGTGGAAGTGGGTTTTAACAGAGCCACATGCATGTATCTATGCACGTATTATCTATGAACAAAAAGGAAAGGCGAATTGGAAAAAAGGAAAAGCTGTTCTCCCAAAGATGGTGACTTTGCAAAAGACATAGGGTTCACTGTGAGCATTCAGCTGAATACACATTCCCAGTGCAATGATGTGGTTAGAAGAGCTGACACAATCCTTTGAGTAACAGAGGCATGAAGGAACTCTGCTGGTATTGCAGCAAATAAAATAAAGGGAGTAGAGTGCTCTGTTTGCAAACTGAAGTTTGGGAGGCGAGAAATACCTGGAAATAGAATTGCATTAATTTGGACATAGTGTCATTTTATTTTGTTTGTTTTCTGTGAGGTCCCTGAATGACTTCATCTGCAGTGAGTGCTTGGCATCGCATTAACCCAGCCCCTGAGTGTTTCCAAGGGGTTGTCAGGAACCAAAGAGAACATGTGGTGACCGCTGATGAAAGCTCCTCTTGATGGACTTTCCCAGCTTGATGGTTTCCTATCCAGGGTACCAAGTGCTTCAACTTCCAGTTGCACCTCTCTTGCATGATGTTGTCAATGTGATGCTGTGCAGGGCTGATCTGTTCCTTCTCTGAGCACACAAATGAAATGGGATGGTTGCAATTGTTATTGGTGTAGGAAGAATCCTCTGCACAGGTTTAGAGGAACCTGGACTGCCTGGGTTTGTTGTATCTGGTAAAGGAAGATGAGTACTTGGAATGTGGAAGTAACTGCAGCTTTCCAGTCTTCCTTGGGGTCTGCCAGTAAGCATGGCACAGAGATGTAGAATGATTATGTCTTGAGTAACAGCAAGAGCCCTTTCTATGCCACAGGGACAAGTCCCAGCATCATTCATTCTGGCTGGCAGGGATGTTTTGGAAGCCTGCTCTGCCTGCGGGGTCCTGGTATGCTGGGGAGCTTGCAGGCCCTGGGGTGGGGCAGTTGCTGTGATTGCAGGAGTGGGAGAGGAATGATCCTGTGGCTCAGCCGCTAGTCTGGATCCTGGGAGCTGTGGGTTTATTTGCTGGCTCCCAACAGACAAGGCTTGAAGTGGCACTCTCTCTAGCTCCATTCCCCAACCGCTCATTGCGTGGTATCATGTTATTTTAAAACCCCAGCCTGGGTGCAGTGAAAGGCCTTCTATTACATGACAGCCCACAGCTTCGCTTGTGTCTTCACTGGGTAATTTGCAAGGAAACATAGGCCCCAACCAAAACCCTGAAGGCCCTGGCCTCCTGATATTGGAGTCTGGATCCCACAGCTTCCATGCAATTGAAAATGAGGTGCTGCAGCGGTTGAGTCAGCGATCTCTGATAATGCTTTTGTGGTGAAACTTCCCTCTTTGCCCAAACTTTGCATAAAGCCTGCTCAGTACTTAACTCCCATTTAATGCCCCAAAATATAGCTTGAGTTGGGCTTGAAATGAGGTTTAGGCCCTGCTGGGATGGGGTATGCAAGGTCTAGGCTGGTGAGGTGGGGTTCTCTGTGTAAGTGCAAGAGAAGTGGGCAGTTTGGGGGTGGTTCTTATTAATATTCATTCATCTGCAGGGAGCACTGGGGAACCTGACTCATTCCTTTCCCCACTCCTTTCTGCTTCTGTCTTGTGCTATTTAAACCACAAACTTAGGAGCAAGACCCCATACCAGTGAGTTTACATTCTCAAGCAAGACAAAATAGGTAGATAGAGATGAACACAAAGGCACAAGACCATGTGGTCTCAAGGTGTAATGACAGTCTTTGTGAGCATCTCATTATTAGAGGAATTTAGGGCAGGATTTGTCAGGGCTGCTGGTACTGCCACACCTGGATCACAACGCTTGGCCTTGGGCATGCTTTTGCAAAGGTACATAGCCAACATGGGAGGACAGACAATCGAAAATATCTGAAAGTGAGATGGAGAACCTCTGGAAGAATGGGGACATCGCCCAGTTGCATGACAGCTGGCTGGGGACAAAAGTGACAGAAAACTGTGCTGCAAAAAAAGGACAACCTATTCAGGAGGTGCTGAGGGTCCAGAAGAAAACAGATGCATAGACATAGGCCTTGGCAGCATAGCCAAGCTTCCTCCAACACAAACTACCATCCATTGAGACAAAGATATTTTTGCACTATGGCAGCACCTGTAGTCCCTAAATGGGACCAGGGGCACTTTGCAGTTGATGCTGGGAGACCCCGCAGCTCTGGTGCTTCAACATGTGAGAGGTGGCCCCACCAATGTGGGAGAAGGATGGGGAAGGGAGGGGACTATGCCTTCCTAACACACACCCCAAAACCCTGGCCCTACCACACTGTGTCAAAAAGAAGCTGAGAGTTCTGAAGATGAGTAAAGGAGTAACAAAGTCCTGCCCAAATGGACAGAATCAGAAGGCAAGTCACCAGCCATTTAACTTTCTGCAGAAACCCTTTTTCAGAGAGCTGCCATCATTTGAGCTATTTTAAGACCAAACTTGATTGAGCTCTAGGAAATATACAGTAAGAAGCTGCCCCAGGACTGGCAGGGAAAGATGCCAGCTGGTCAAAGCCTTTTCAGTAATGTCGCCATTTGTACAAATGTTTATATATCCTCGCCAACCCTGTGGACAATTAAGAAAAGGCTTGGCTGAGATGTGGGCTATCATTATTGGTCTAGACGCTGGATTGGCTCCACATCATAAAAATCTTAAAGATGGAGAGAGCTGTATGAAGCAGTCATTTGCAAACTGTAGAGAGCATTCTGCAAATCTATAAATATGACCAGTGAAATAAAAGAAGGAAATTACTTTTGTGCATCCACAGCCAGTGGATTCACTGAGTGGTTGCATGTCAGTCACTGGGAGACCAGTCAGCAGCTCCACTCTCCATACATGTGCTTCCGCTGTGGGGAAAAGGAAAAAGACAACAGTAGCTCGATTTTTCTCCCCTGGCTTTGTTTTGAAATCTTGTTGAGTCTCTCTGACTCCTGTTGCTGTCAAGTGGTACTTAACACTTCCAAAATATTGCTAGAACAATTGCTGGAGTCTTGGCAAATGTCAGGAGTGTTAGGTCTGACCACTGGGGAGGGAGTTGTGTCTTACCTCCGTGAGCCTAATGTCTAACTATGTAAGGTACAGGAAAATTGGAAGGGGAGGCTGACGGGAAGTGACTCATCGGAAGCTGCTCAACCGTGTCAAAGCACTGCTGGGGACTCGGAGATAATCTGAGATAAATGGGAACCTGATCTTTTCTCCCCCACTTGGCCTCCTCCTTGGCTTTGGGGAGAGAGTTGTGTTAGCACTCAGTGGTGAAATTCATGGTTCAGAGGCTTGTTTTTAATTTCCTATTTCCACTGTGCTGGTTAGCATAACTTCCACCCGGAGAGAGGTCCAAAATTTGCCTGGGGTGAATGACGTCAGCCTGATCTCATCTCTGCTCGTTTATTCGTACTGGTTATCTCTGGCTTCGGTCTTAACTCATTCAGATAATTGCATGCGCTCTCCTTCGGGACTTGGGAGTCCTACCACCAGCCTCGCCAGCAATCCTCCTCTTGCTATCTCATTACTCATACTAACAAGGTGGGGGAGGAAATAAACTAGGGCAGACTGAGGCCCATGAACTTTTGTCCTTGCCAGTCTCTCTCTAGGCCCTGTCCCAGCACCACTTTGTCCTGTGGAGAATGCTTTTACTGTGCTGTTTGCCTACCCGCTCTTAAAACCCTTCTTTGGTCCAGGAAATGGCCTTGGGGATGGCTCCATTAATGCTTGGATAATATATTTTAGGTACTTGTTTCATTAACCTACCCTGCAAATAGACTTTGAAATCACTAGATTATCTGAGACGATATCTTGCCCTCTGCCTTATGATTTGTCTTGCCTTGTTCCCTCCAGTTCCTATCTATGTTATAAAACCACTGGGGTAGAGATCCCCTTTATAGATATGTTTGTGCTAGACAGAGTTGTTGTGTATAGACACGATATCTGCCACAGTGGAAGTATGAACAGCCTTGACCCCAGGTTCCAGACACATCAGGTGGTGGGATTTTAGTGATGGATTTAATACCTGTGTCCCATGTTCCTTTGACATGGATGGTCAGAAGCAGGGAAGAGCTTTCATAAGAGAAATAAACAGACTAGAACTCTTCAACTGTGAAACAAGATGGCCAAGGGAGAATTTTATAGATAGATGTAAAGGCAGGAAAAACATGAAGGAAGCAAACAAACAAGCAACCAAATATAAACCCTCAAAACTCCCAGAAGTTAGCTAAAGGAGCTCTTTGCCACAGGAGACTATGAAGGTCAGAAGTTGGCACGGGTTCGTAATGTAACTGGATAAATAAAGGGCTTTTGAGCAAAAGGCTACTGTCTCTGATCATCAGAGGGTGGGAGAGTGCTCCAGCGAAGCATCACTGTGTGTTTGCCTGGCCCTTATGTTCGCTGGACACCTGTTACTGCCTAATGCCAAAGAAAAGATATTGGGCCCTTTGGGCTGATTGGATCTGGCTGTACTCGCACGCTAATGAAATCAGCACAGTCCCGACCATGGAGCGAGCGCTGAGGGTCTGGCCCAAAGCGTGGTCTGCAAGGTAGCTTGGAGCGAAGTGGGGAAATTAGATCTTGCTTGCTTAAAATCAAAACCAGGCTTAGAAAGCAATCCCCGAGAAAGAGTGCCGTTCTCCAGGAAAGTTTCCAAAACCAACTCCTGGCCTTGGAGAATAACATGGCAAACCACCAATAAATAAATAAATAGATAAAGAAGTAAATGCAAAACCTGTGTAGAAAGCTCCCTGAACAAATGGCAAAAATATTTCCAGTTTTCAGGCCACCTGCTTGTCATCTATCACTTAGAAAAAATGAGTGTTCTTTAAATATTTATATGGGGAAAACAGACCCACCTTCCTGGGTTTGCATGGTGATTTATGCTGCGGCATTTTCAAGGTCATCCATTGCCTAAATCCCCTGTCTGCCTGAGGCCTGGGTCCTGTAAGGAACTCGATCCCCATGATCATCTAGATTAGAAGGGGTAGGGCCTGTTTCCATATGTGTTTTAGTGCTGGCATCTGAATTTCAAATGAATTTGCTGATTCCTCAGTCTGCACTCAGACACCAGCCATAGCATACACCTCCTTTGGCTGCTGCAATGAAGGTTTTTATACGAAGGGCTTTCAGTTGAGGGGCTTTCAGTGGCAATATTCTCAAAGACACATCTTGGAGTCACATTTCGGGCTCTTATGGCCGGCTCATAAACTCTCCCTGCGGGTTGGAACTTGATACGTTCAAGTTGTGCTCCTCCTCCATGAGGAAAGGGAGCTATATTAAAGGAGTCTTGCCACTCTGGGGAATCAGGAATAAAATAAAGTCAATATCTGCATCCACTGGTGCTTTTCTTGTTTGTTTGGTCTTTTTTGACCCAAAATTAAGAGTATATGGAGACATATAATGTTTAGCATAGGAAAGCTTGGGATCAAGTAATAGAGAATGGATTGTTTAGACTAGAAGAATTCATCACCTGTCAGGAATGAAGTGAGAAATGTTGGATAAACTGATCTCTGGAGATGCTGATTTCCCCATCCACAAACAGAGTCTGGGGTAGACAGGTATAACAATAATTGTTTCTACTCTAGCTGATGGTACATCACCAGAGTCCTAGAATGATCAAGGACCTAAAAGAGGTCTAATCAGCTTAAATTTATGTCTTCAGCCTCTACTGGAACATTTAGAGTTTCTTCCTTCTCTAGCACGCACAGGCTGTTCACAGGCCAGGCTTTACCTTAAAGCAATCAGCAAATGGGGAGAAGGGCATGACAAAATCCAACTGCATGCTTAAAACCCACTGTTGCTTGTAGGTTTTGAGGTTGGCACTTGGAACTGCTGAAAGACCGATGGGAAACCCTGTCTGCATTGGTGTCAGACAGCACTTAACCATCATGATTAGAAAACCCCAAATGCTGTACCAGAAGTTACCTTGTTTGGTTCACTCAAGTGGGAAGTATAATGGAAGGGGATTCCCCATGGGTTTTTTCCCTCTGTCTCTTTCTTCCCCTCATTAGGAACAATTCTGCCTCGTCAGTGCTTTTCCCCAGCACCTGAATGAGAGACAACATATACCTGTTGGCCACATGCCTCTCAACACAGGCTTTTGTGTTTTGCTTTGTAGGGGGGAAAACCCTGCAACAACCCAACAGAGCTATTAACTCTTGGGACTAACACCTCAGATTGCAATGAGGTGCAAAGCCAGGACCTGCATGCCAATTCCCATGGAGCTGTTTATGGACAGGGTGAGCAGAGCATTAAGGTGGCCCCAAGAGCAGCTGAGAATGGGGTCACTCTGGAAATGGCAACTACAACTTCCTTTGCCTTCAGCATGGGCTTGGGACCGGAGCAGGCATGTGTCTATGGACATACTCTTCCCAAGGCAATTGTTTGTGGATGAGTAGGAAGGATCGTCCTCTGTGCTCTGCACCCACAGGCACGGAGGAGTGACAGCATACTTTCTGTATCATTGTGCTCTCTGTGTTATTTTTCTTCCTTTAAAAAATTCAGCTTTAGAAAAACTGACTTATTTCTCTGAGTTCAGACCTCTGGGCCTTCCAGCTGAAGCTGGCAGAAATGAAGGAATGTCTTTGTTCTCAGCATTGCTTGGCCTTAGCATCAGAACTGAAGCAAGTTGAGAGCATAGGAAGGCAAACACTGTCCTTGCTGGTTCTGTACTTGCTTGTGGTGACCACATAAATGGGCTTGACTTGGTCTCCCAGACTACAAGTCTATCTGCTGCCATGAAATTCTCTGCAGAAAACATGAAGCCACAACTGAATCCTGGTTTATATTGTGTGAAGTGAGTATATGTCCTTCTCTAACTGGCTGCCTGTGTCCTGGTGGAGGAACTTTTACCCCCTTTACTCTTGTTACACCATGGTCTCCCCACCAGATTGCCTGTTTCTGTCTTTGGTTCTGTCCTGGGCTGGATTTGTGATAACAACTATCCACTCTGCCTTCAAGGCTGGAGAATGTCAAAAGAGAAAGGAAGGATATTCAAGAGTGAACAGGATTGTGTGAGGGAGATAAATGAGCAAAGGTCAAACAGAGCTGCCAGAGACATCCCCACCAGCCCATGACTTAAAGAAACACAGATTGCTGTTCCTACTGTGAAGAGCCAGGGATCTTACTCAAGATTTGGAATTACCAAGGCTAGTGTCCTGTGGGAGCCTGAGCTGTAGGCATCAGACACTGCAACATCAGTCTCCTCTCCCTACTCCAGGGTAGGGGGACAGAGATACTGCTGCTGTTCCTCTGAAATGTACTTTACTCTGAGCAAATGAAGGAATGGTCTGTTGCAGTTGAAAGCTGAGGTGGGATAAGGTCACAGTTGTGCTGCCTGCCTTGTAAGACTTTCGAACTCCAGTTAGAGTAGCTAACCAACACATTAACTGCCTACCTCCTGTCTTTATCTTTCTGTCTTTATGTGTATGTGGAAGAGAGCAGAAGTCATAGAAAATCATCCAAAAGCTTTCTCCACACTTTTCTCATCTTTCTTCACCAAGGATACACCTAGAATGACTGTTCTTGGTTTCTGTAATACTAGACAGAAATCTGAACCAAGAATTCATGCTGGGCTATAAATCATGCACATTTGGTCCATAGATGCCTCTGGTATTGCATTATCTTCTATCATGAATATAACCATAATGAAAAAAAAAAACCCTGTAAAGGCCAGTCCATTTATTCTTCTACATCAAACCATTCTCTTTAGTTTCGTCACTTGTTTGAGTTTCAGCTTTTAAAACAGATGTCTAGAGCATGGTACTGCTCCAGCCAGGCTGACGTGGAGCTGAACATGGCCAGAAAACCAACCTTAGAAGTTGGGTGAGTTACCTTGTGCTGAGCTCCGCACTGGCACAGCCAGCTGGCACCAAGCACTGTAACCCTGCACAACACCGTGGCCACCATGGCTGTGCCACTATAGGGAAGTGGTACCTATCCCTCCAGAGCAATGTCAGCAAAGACAGGTTGGTTCCTCAGGGCACCACATCAGCCTCAGGTCAGTGTGTGACATGCATGGCCCAGATTGTCTTCTGGCAGGTGCTGAGCTCTTTCCACTGGCTGAAAGAGGTGCCCGAAGATGGGACATGACTGAACACTGTTGTGATATCTGCCCTCTCCTGGGAACTGCCATGTCTCAATGCAGCTGTGTGCTCTCTCAAGACACCCAGGATGCACTGGAAAACATCATCAAGGGAAACAGGTGACCAGTTTCAGGAAGCTGGAAAAGACCTAGGCTTGATATGTCTGAATATTGAGTTTCAGACTGGGACACCAATTTCTTCTCCAGGACAGGAGGAAAGCAGCCCATGAGGTAGATCCTTTGCACTGATGAGAGTATCCCTGGAGATGGCAAAGAGGCACAGCGAGAAGTCAGCAGACTGGTGGGTAGCTTCACCCTGTAGCTATCACATAGAGAAGAGGCTGAGGCGGGTTGCTGGTGTGCCTCTGAACCTCACTCTGCTGACTTCCTGGGATCCCTGGTTTGTTTTCCCTCCAGTCTGGGACTTGGCCCAGATTGTGCTTGGGCTGTAAATGCTTCCAGATGTTCTCAGCCCTTGGGGGGACAGAGGCGCGCCAGGCTGTAATTGGTATGTAAGCAAGCTCCATGCAAGGGGCATATAAAACATTACCTATCCCTTGGCCAATGCCTCCTGCCTGGAAGTCTGATGGTCGCCAGTGGCAAAGGGGAAGGAAAACATCACGGCTTGGTGGAATGATTTCTTTTATTGCCATGTCCCTGGGCAAAATGGCCAGTGTGCTAAGTGGCACCTGGATGGAAAGGCAGGAGAATGCAATAGGAAGAAGCAATGAGAATGCAGTCCAAGCCAAAAGCATTAAAATCCTGAAGGAAAACATTGCTTCTTTCACTGCTGCCAAGTTTATTTCAGTATGTGGCAACCTGGTGAAGTACGTTCCTTTATAGGGGAGGAATTAGAGAGGACAAGACCTTAAATTCCTCCCATTTGCTCGAGAACTCCAGCAAACACCTCCTCCTTCTTCCCCCTCCTGCTGGTCTGATTTTAAGGAGATTTTAACTTGAGCCCAAAGTGCTGGAACATAGACAGGAAACGGCTTATAATTTGCAAAAGTGTATATAGTTTCATGGAAAAGCAACATATATACCAAAACCTATGCCTTTCAAATTCTTCCCAGCAGCCATCTCTTCTGGCCTCGGGACAATGAAGTCTCTGTGTTCAGGTCTGTTTTCGGTCGAAACGGTCCATGACTGCTCTTTTGTGACCCAACAGAATGCGAGAGCAAGCCGGCCAGAGTGCTCGGTGCCTTAATTACTCTGAGTCATGTGGTTGCCTCAACTGCTGCAAGTGGCAGAGCACATGCAACTGAGAAGCCTCGTTTCTGCTAAAATGACATTTGGAAAAAAAAACCCAAAAACCCCACACCACCAAAAACCCAAACACAGGAGGAAAATTCAGGCACCTCTTGGAAATCAAAGGCAGGGTCCCATCAGCTTGGACAGGACCAGGACTTCAGCCTCTATGCTGGGATGGATGGATGGATGCATTCTTGCATTTACTGCGATAAGGTGGTTGTCAGTTAGAAATGCGTTTGGCTTTGGCTGCTAAGAAAATTGGGACTCCCAAAGGCTCTTCTGTCCAGCCTTTGCATTTGCCCTAGAATTTCTGCAGGCACAAAGACGGGCTAAGCAGACAATGGCTTGCTTGACTGGCAAGCACAAATGCGAGCTTTTGCATGTACAAAGGATTATTTGTGCAAGCAAAAATGTCATGCAAAATGAGGAGCATGTGGCCATGACAGGAGAGTCTTCAGACTAAAGAAATCATATCTAAACCCATCACCAGTTTGATTAAGGAAATGAGGGCAAAATTTTGAGGCATGTAAGTTGGCTTTGGAGTGAGAGAGAGGTCTCTTGCCTTAGGTGATCAGGAGACACATTAGCTCTTGGACAGTGGGGGCTGCAGGGAACTGACAATGCTGCTGTTAGGATGGGGACATTTAAAGGAAACCATTCATACAGAGGTGAGACATACCATTTGAGTATGGGCCACATTGCATCCCGCTCAAACACTGATGGCCTGATACTATTGGTAAGCATTAGCCTGGAACCAGATTCTCAGACAGTATAGATGTGCAATTGTGCATGTAAAACACATGTCTAATTGCTCAACTAATTACTGTGAAGCTATCAGAATTGCATAAAATGGGAAACAAACAGAGACCTTACTTACTCTTTGTCACTGCACTTGTAGTAGTGGCTCAGCTATGCTAGATGTTCAATTGTGCCCAACATTAGACATCTCAGACAAGCTCTGGTTGGCCCAAAGCATTGTACTGTTGTTGGTCGCGAGTGAGAAAGGCTGGGCTGGTTTTCTGGGCTATGACGTTCTTTGGTTTGCCAAAGATACTTGCCTGGAAGTTTTGAAATCCCAGTTTCAAAACCAGTGCTTTAGAGTCCAAATTTAAAATCCTGGTCTTTGCAACAATATGTAACATAAAGTGCCCTTGGGCAAAGAACTGAACTTCCATGTTTTTGTCTCGTCGTTTGGAATTTGCGGGTAATTATACCTAACTATCTTTGTCAATTAGGCACTGCCTAAATGTGGGTGGAATCTCATGTTTTCCCTTTGAAGGGGTCTATTTCTCTTCAGTTTACAATCCCCTCTTGTTGCAGCTGAGGCTCATGTGGCCACTGTTTATATGTAGCCACCCATGATTTTAAGCTGCTCTCTGTGACCCCAGCAGAGGCCATAGAGAAAGCACCATAGTCTCAGGCCTATTTGAAGGCTTAAACTTGGACAGAGGTTTCTTGGTGTTTGCAGATGATGTTTCATGCGTCAGCATTGCGATTCTATGGCTTTCCTTGAAACTGCTCCTCCACCTAACCATGGGTAGAGCATCACCAATGCATGAGCCCCAGTTTAGGAATTTAAAGCACACATCAAGAAGAACTTGCCCTGTGAAATGTTCAAGGTCATCTGCTGAGGATGCCTTTGACTTTAATGGCGAGGTACAGAGAGCTGGATCAAGAATATCCTAACTCCTGATGGGCCTTGAAAAAGACAGTGGGACATACTGCCATTCTCCAGCTAATTACCTGTAAGAAGAAAGTCTAGGGCTTGTTTATTTGAAATGCAAAATGAGGAACTGTGTAAAATAGAACACAGAATTTAAATCAAAAGAAAAGTCATCTCCCTCTGGTATGAGCAGTTCTTTTCTCTGCTTGGATTGTCTGGGCTGCTCCCTGTTGGGATGAGAGGCTTTGTCTGGCCCTGGCTGTGACCAGAGCACCTGCTTAAAGGATAAGTTGCATAGAAAACTATCTAGGGAGGAGCAGCTAGCTGTGCATGCAAGAGATGAGCAGGGCATCTATGAACCTGGCTCAAACAAAACAGCTCCAGACTCTCTGCAGCACTGAAAAATCTCAGGCTGCTCTTTTTTTAGCACCTGAGTGGTACCTCCTGACTTTTCCAAGAGGTACCAGGCATTGTGTTCCTTCAGAAAACCTGCTGCTTTTGCCTGAGCAAGCAGAAGATTTGTTTATAGTCTCTGTTCCTCCTGACTTGACTTCTGCATTTCTGGGGAGTGCTGTGAGAGAGGATCAAGAGCACCTACAGGGTGCGGGTGAAGCAGTAGTGAAGTTCCTGGCCTCAAGAGGGTGTAGAGATGTTGCCATGTTTGCAGATGCACCCCTGTATCTCAGCACTACCACAGGAGTCTCTCTGTTAAGTGCAAATGTGCTGCAGGGAGCACATCCCGTCTTTCCAAGACCTGTCACAAAGGCAAAATGCATGTGTAGAGGTGAGATGTAAAAGGAGTCACATGGGCCTTTCAGCACATGCTGAGATCCAGAGGTTCTGAAGCTGGGAGAGAAGACAGCTGCCAACAGTTTGGGTCTGCTGATATGCAGGAGGAAAACAATGGGACCTAATGAATCTGATCCATTTTCAACTCAACCTATCCTTTCAGCTGGGAGGAAGCGAGAGTTGTTCATAGTTTTGGACATGAGACCAGCCAGCTCATGAGTCAGGTCTGATTCCAGAATTTAGAAGCTTTGGAGTCCCTGGGTGCAGCTGTGTCATTTCTAGTTATTATAATATGGTTCAGATCTCTGAAGAAGTCAAATGGGCCCCAGCTCTCAGCAAAATTCAGCTTATATTTCTGCTGAAGGAAAGCCCAGGGACAATCAGTCCATTTACAAATGTTTGCTACAATGAGGGAGAGAAACTGGATCAAATCCTAGCTCTGGAAAGCCACAGAATGGGTTTCCTGGTTATTATTTCACTAGCCTGCCTGCCCACCCACCAGAAATGGATCTGAAATGATACAAAATTTCACAAGAAATAGCTCATTGACTTCTAGGGGACTTTTTCACAAGTCACCAGGTGCCACAAGATGCTGGTGTTCGCTGACGAGGAACATGGCTTCTTTCTGACACTCTAGTGACATGATCACTGAGATGTTGGATGACTGAACGAACGTCCTTGAAAACAGTAGGAAAATGGTGTTGGTCCTCTCATAGTGAGGAGCTGGAGCGAGTTGTGGAAAGTGCCATTTTTCCTTTTTTTGTTGGGAAAATGGAGAAACATACCAATTCTGTTCTAAGCCAAAAGCTGTTGGCTGGCTGCTTTTTCTTTCCTCGCTTGTTGTCAGGAAAAGCAGTAGAAGGGGTTGCACTAGGGTCATAAAAAGTTTTAACTCCCTCATCGCAGCCGGAATATTCTTGTAGGATGGATCCTGATGGTTTTATGTGGAGGATATGTCTCGATGGCCTGTCATGGCAGAGATCTGGGTTCTGCAACACAATAGTTCTCTTCACATCCTTGTCCTATTGCAGGTATCGGTGATGGCCCTGGCTGTGAAATTCACCCCACTTTCGTGTGTCAGTCAAAGGAGGCTCTGTGGTCTTGCAGGGAGAGAAGTTCCTCACTGGAAGATGGATGAAGGGTTTCATTTTTGGTTTCCAAACATGAAGTAATCTAATCTTTAATACAAGCAGGACACAAAACTATATGCACAAGTGAAAATGGGAAGGGGCAAGGGGAGACTGTGTTCCTTATTTTAACAGTTTTTCAGTTGCTGCAGCTTTGAGATTCATGTGATCTTCATACGACAGGGCTCTTTGCTTTCACTTCCTGAGAAAGAGAATGAACTCCTAACTCCTGCAATAAGGAGGAAAAACCTGAGCTAATGGCAAAAAGCACCCAGAGTCCACTAAACTAATGAAACATTTTGCATTCTGGTGGAGTCTCATGACATCCAAGGCAACCCTTGGATGTTGTTCACGCCTACCTGTGCCTGGGGTGGGCTGAGCTGCTCTGCTTAACGGGTCTGAGAGCATTGCAAGGGGCCTGGGGGGTCAGGAAACACTGTGACATGAGGGTCAGCTGGTGCTTTGCCTCTTCCCATCCCTTCTTCTCCCTGGGACGACCTGGGGTAATCCCCCCTCCTTTCCCAGCCTGTGCTGGGAGCAGCAGGCTGCAGAGGGTGCTCTTGCTCTGCCTGAAAACACGAAGCGTGTCCCTCTCCAGTCCCATCCCCTCCTTCTTTCCGCCCTGCCACCCCCTCCTTTTAAATACAAGCAAACAAGTGGGTCTGCTGCCACCTGAACTCCGCGTTGGAACCCAGGAGC
>NW_010244339.1:116358-120520 GCF_000690775.1 Eurypyga helias | reverse complement strand
GCGGGCGGGGGGCTGCAGTCCGCACCGGGGAGAAACGCTTCAGCAGCGGGCAGGAGGGTGCTGCTCCCGCGCTTCGGGCCTGGGACAAGAGGGGGTGTGCGGGGGGACCCCGAGCTGGCAGCGCCGACTTGGGGCTGAGGGTCTCCTCTGGCTGTGCTGCTGCATCCCGGGAAGGTCCAGCATGCTGTTCTGCAGGAGAAACGGGCTGTTTCTTAACCAGGCTTGGGCCAAGGTACTTATTAAAGCATCCCGGGGGTGCCTTGGCGTTTCTAGCTGCTGGGCACAGAGGTGGCTGCATCCATCAGGTCTCTGCCCCGGGCTGGGGCTGGTCTCATGCAGCCTCTGCTGTGCTGGGATCCCGTCCCCTCAAGAAGAGGAAGTATGAAGACACTTACCCACATGGATTCATCCCTGTCAAAACTCTTGTCCTAGCACATCATGCCTGTTCTGTAGATGTTTCCCTCCAAGGTGTGCTGCAGTAGCCAAAAACCCTGCCTGTGGTGGATGTTGCTGCTCCCTTCATGATAATGTCTATGTTTCGGTCACCAGAAAACCATCCAGCTTTCCAGTCAGGCAAAGCAATCTGTCAAGAAAGCATTTACCTGACGCGCACTCGCCTCTGGAACACCTCGGTGCATGGCAGCTTTTGTCGTCATATAACCTCAAAAGTTTCAGGGAAAAGGGAATTTTTAGACCCACAGAAAACAGATGGAATGGATCCTGCGGGGCAGTCTGCTACACTGACCTTCCCCAAAACAACTGCAACTCAACTGAAAGTAGACTTTTCCTGGACTGCTCTTGGAATCCCCCAGTGATGGAGATTTCACAAACTTTCCAGGCCATCTGTTCCAGAATTTCACTCTTGCTTTGGTGGTAGTATCTGGATTACATTTCTTACTCTTCATGATTCTTGGCTAATCAGTCACCAAAGAGAAAGAGGATTTTCTCTCTTCTGTTATGTGAATCTGCACAATAATTAGTAAAAATAAATCAGCGTTGTGTTTTGCATCTGTCTCCTGATTTGGAGACAGGCTTAATACGACGCGCTGTGCGCCCCAGCTCCTTGTGTTCTCCATGTGGAAATGGACGTGCCACTGAAATGCAACGCGGCTGGCGGTGAGGGCACCCACCGGCTAGCGAATGGGCCAAGGGGGCAAGGTGCTGAGGATGTCCCTCAGAGAGTTGTGGAGGTTCAGCCTTTCTTGGAAAGGTGCTCCTCAAAGATCTCAAATCTATTAGAGGTAATCATGTTTGATGATTGCCACAAAATAAAACTTACTTTCAGTGCAAATCCACTTATGGCTAGGAGTAAGAAAATGCAGCATAGGAGGAGATTAGAGGTGGATTTTTTTTCCACAACACTTTGTCCTGAGCTTTAAACAAATATAATCTTTTCTAGTTCTCTAGGCTCATGCTGTAGTCAAAGGTGGAGGACTGGTGCCTCTAGAGGATCTCTTTCTCCCTTCTAAAGTGAATGTTTAAATTAGGTGGTAATGGGAGAAAAATGAAGTAACTTCTCATCTATTTTCTTTTGTTTTACAATACAGACTTGCAAAATTCATTAGGCTTCCCATACACCAGTGTCAGGCTAGCCAAACAGTCAAAAACTATCAGTAGTCTAAAACAGTTGGAGATATTAATAATTTGTGGAACAAAATTTGCTTGCTTAAGAAATTCACAAATAAATCCCCCATACTGAACACTTATGAGAATACTGAAATCTTGGTCATGACCATTTGCTAAGAGAAAAAGCCGCAGTCACCAAGTAAATCTCTTGTGCATCATTTGGACTTCTGTTGTATGTAGTTAGCCCTTGAAAGCAAGCTGCTTTCTTCCATCCCCTGAAGACCTGTGGTCATGGAACATTTATCCATTTTTCTACATGATTTCAAAAGGCATTATTATTTACTTTGATGAACACTCAACGTGAGTACCATGTTTATGAAATTACAATATCAAAGATGTAATAAAGCTATTAATCTTCTCATCTGTTCTCTCTGTCCACTGAAAGGATGAATCATTAATTATCACAGCTATATGATTAGTTTAGTTTGGAATGTTTTAGAAAATGGGACCAGTGGTTTTATTTTTTCCTCCTGGGAGACTAATCTAAGGCCAGATCATTAAGTCTAAGGATGTTTGTCTTAGATCTTTTACCAGGAGGCACACTGTGCTACTTCTGGTTAATCTGTTTTGTAAATGGGACAGATGAAAATACTGCTTCCAGAGAAGGGGATTCTTGTGAAGGCTAACATCACACTTTTGAATCTTCAATTAGTCCATTGCATGCTGTCAGCCTAGTTTTATTTGAAGAAATTAGGAATTGAAAAACCAACAGAACCATTTTTCTCCTCAAAATTTTTCATTGTCAGCTCTGACTAGCTGGCAATTTTCATTTGGATTTATTTCTACCTATTTCCATCCTGGTGCAGAGATTATGGCAAAATATTCTTTTAGATCCTTTTATACTGCAGAAAGAATTTATTTTCTTGCCAAGTCAGACACATTTATGGCAGAAACAGTCACACCTACCTTCTCTCAGCAACTTACAGTCCATCATGTGAGCTGTAGCCAGTAACCTACACAGGGCAAACACCTCCTTTGTATTGTCAAATTTTATATACCGAAGTCTTCAGCTAGAAAGTCTTAATTTAACACCCTAAGATAGGATCTGAAATACAAATTGCCCATGGATATGTACCCAAGCAGTAGCTCACTCCTGTTCAGTGTCCCTTTTAACAAGAAGTGAATCTTTGGATTGCCTATGCAGAGATCTGAAAAAATGTAGCATGGCAGTTTGGATGGGTGGATGGACGGATGAATAAGATCCCACATTTTAGGGGATGCTAACTGCTTAAGGATGTCATGACAAGGCATCCATTGTATCTGTTTATTTGTGTGTGGGAGAGTCACATCTGGAGAGCCAACACAGGCTTTGTCGTCTCTAGTTTGAGGATTGGAAAAAAGGTGGAAGAAGCTCAGAACAACATATTTGGAATCTGGAACTGGCCAAGATCAAGGCTTTTTATAAACCTGACTTGGCTTTGATCTCAGTCAAGAAGGTTTCATATAATTAAAGACACGCCACAAATTTCTGAGACTGTAGGAAGGAGAAGATTAAGGGAGTGTTTCCTATCCTATTCTAGTTCTTTTCCTTCAAGATCTCTGCTCCCTTGGTCTGTAGAAGACCCATACCAAAATGAGGTCCTCCCCCCACTTCCATGTCACCACAGTGCCTATTCTGTCCAGTGACAGATGCTCCTTCACAAAGCAAAATAAATTCCAGATGAACTGGTCACTGAAATCAGAAAGGCTTTGAAGAATCAGAGCCTGGTGGCTGGTCTTGCAACACAAAGTACCTTAAGTACTTTAAACGAATATTGCAAAGCAAATAGAAGGGAGGTGGGGATGGGCTATACTAGTTTACCTGTTTTCTTATCTCTTCAAAGTTATTGTAGCCCTTCTAACAGGGGGAAGAATTTGGCTTACCTCACATTTCTAGCTCAAGCTTTTTGTTTGTTGAGTCTCTTGTGTCTCAGTCAACAACTTTCTCCCTGCAGCTTTCCAAAAGTAAAGATCCCCTATGAGGTCCAAACCCTGTTAAGGAAACACGGGGCAGATGTCAACATTTCTGAAGTTATTCACCCTCTGCCAAATCACACACATGGCTGGGGCAGCAGAAATATGGCAGTGAAATCCAGTGAAGTCAACAAACAAAAGCAACACAAAGTCAGTGTCTTTTACTAAGTCCTCTGGCACAGGGACAGGTGAAAGATCAATAGAAATTGGCCAGGTTCAGCTCTCTCCCATGGGAAACATTTGAATAAATCTTGTTAGTCTAGGTTGCTAACAATCCTCCTCAGTGTGTTTGCGTTGGTGAGATGGAGCTGGAAATGTGACAGAACAGACATGGGCTTAAATTGTAGGCAGACCAACTTTTTAAATAAAATGTTCCTAGAAGAACTTTTCAGCCTTTTTCTCCATAGCGAGTTCTGAATCCTGCCCCATCTGTCCTGTCCCAGCTGCAATTTCCATGCAATGATTCCTCAGCCATCTCCATAGCTGGCCTCCAAACCATGGTGTTTCTAGGTCCACCACAGCGATGGGATGGTAGAGAAGAACAAGCCATGCCGATAAGAAAATCTCTGCTCAAGCTTTCTTG
>NW_010244339.1:88657-116327 GCF_000690775.1 Eurypyga helias | reverse complement strand
GGGAAAGAGATGAAGAAAAGCAGCTGGAGAAAGCATGGTGGTTCTTAAAAGAAAGGAGCAAGGAGGCATGAAATGTTGGCCATGGGTTTGTCATCTGCTGAGAGAATTTTCTCACCTGCCAGGCAAGTCTCCCATGGGCAGATTCCTGCCTGGTCCCAGCTCGCTTTAAACTCAATATCTTTTCCTCAGGGTGTTCAGTCTCTTTCTCCCTCCCTCCCTCACGTAATGCCCTTATGGTCTTTGCATGTAGCGGGTCTACTCTGGTCTGCTTTGCTCAAGTCCTCACTCTCGTTCTCCTCTTAGTACCCTGTTTCAGTGATAGATAAGAAACAAACTAAGCAAGGATTTTTTCCCTCTCCCCTTCCTTCTGGCAGTTTAATATGTTGCCAAGGGCTGGGCACAAAGATAAGAAATAAATAAAGGGATATTTAGCAATAAGGCAGTTCTCTTGCTGAAGGACCTCCCACTCTCTGGATGCAGAAATCCCTTTGCAGAGTGGAGAATTGCTGCCGAGTGGAATGTATCAGCTGCTTCCCAGGTCACGGGCACGTTACCCAGCCATTGGAGAAGCACGCTGAGGCGGTGGTATGAACGCAACCATATGCTTAGCGTTAAGCCAGTGAGAAATTCCACTGAAGTCAAGGGGGTTTTTGCACGTGCTTAAGGGCTTTACTGGATTGGGGCCTACGGAGGGAATAATGGACTGTTGGTCCATCAGACAGGATTGGACCAAGAATCTTGCACGCCTCCCCTTGCCAAATCCTGAAGGATGCCTCTGATTCACAAGTGACAGGAGTGAATTGGGTCAATGAAAAGAAGGGAGTTCACCTGACCAGCCAGCCGTAAGCTCCCTGGTTGGATGCTGCTGTGAAAAAAGTGACTTCCTCTGACACCCACTTAGGTGCTTGCTGTAGGGGTTTTGCGTGTGCCTATTTTTTTTTATTTTGGTCCAACTGTCTAAACTCCAGTAACTCACATGATGGAACAGGATCCCTGCTCGTGGTTGTTTAGCTGTCATTATGGATGAAAAGCCATCAAATCATGATTAAGGACAATATTTGCAGAGTCAGCAGTTAAGTTCCCTGACCTGCTACAGTTGCAGAGCAACAACATTGCAGCAGGCAAAAAATTAACCACAGAGATTGTTGAAAAGAAAGAAAAAAAGAGGCTGGATTTGTCAGATCAAAGAGAATGAACTTGATGATACTTAGAGATTAAATTGTCTCAGGATGATATATGTAGCTGTAAAAGTCTATAGGAATAAACTGTAACTCAGCTGACGAGGAACTGTCAGCAGCCTAAGGACATTGTGTGGTCTTGACTGAGGGAGGCAAGAGGCTAAGAGGAGGAGGGGCATTCACAGTTGCAGATTCGGAGCCGAGTGCCTCCATGGCCACAGACGCATCACTTGTGCCTCCCGCTGTCCTCTCCCAGTCAAACCAGTAAAATGGGAAAACTGATTCCAACAGAAAAACTGCTTCATGCTTCCTACTCCTTTTGGGTCCAAGTCCACATATGATATGTCTTGATTTCAGTGACACGGCTGTGCACAGAAAAAAACCTCACTAATTATCTTCTGGGTACTTTGCAAGCCTCTTCTTACTACCCTGTAAGGCAAACCTTGTTTTCCCTTCCAGAGGTCAGTCAGAGAGTGAGAGCGCTATTAATCCCAAAAGCAACATTTCAGCCAATATCCTAAACCAGGAGGAAGGTTTAGGGTCAAAGCTAGCAAATGAGGTTGGAAGAAATAAGTTCACGGTCAGTGTGTTCTTTCATGAGCAGATTACGAAGGTTTTGGAAACTTTCTCATTGCAGAGGTAGTGAAATACTGCTAGTTTGCTATAGGCAATGTCTAATCTCCACCCTCTCCATCCTCTTGTGAAATGAAAAATACAATCACCAAGGTTTCAAGTAACTGATGAAGAAACAGTCCTCCTTTTCCAGCAGTTTTGAACAAAAGGAGAAGGGCAGAATGTTGGCACTGTGAGCAGAAACACAGACCTGTGTGAGCTCAGCTTTTGGAGCGTGGAAGTCAGCCATGAAGACGCAGCTAGCAGAATGTCAGCGAGCCATTTAACTCCTGGTACTAGCCATTTATGTGGGACTGACTTTCATCCTGTGGGGACACTGTGGTGTTTAAAGAGATAGGGCTTTGAATGCTGAAGTTCTGTTAGCTTTCAAGAAGCTTTGACTAAAATAGCAAATTCAAGTGATGGGAGGGATGGATAGACTTGAGAAGGGATGACTTGGATTTTACCTGGGGAAATACTACCCTCTTTTCATTGCAATATCCTTTCTTCATTTTTATGATGTCTTCGGTGCAAGGATAGTCTTTCAGTGGGTCTACTCAGTGCACAACTCATCTTGACCCCGGATCTTTGATGGTATTTTGGCCATTACAGTAATAATAACAGTTATTCCCTGTCCCCCAAACTGTAAGTACTGTCAACATAATTTGTTTGTTGCTCTATTTATTTTTGTATAAAGCACTACAACAAAAGTGCAGATTCCTGGTCATCTCAGGGCTGCTCTGGGAATCCCTCCACTTGATCCTGAAATCTTAGCTAAGCATTGCAACTCTCTAAAATCTACTAGAGGCAAGAACATTAAATCTGTCTTTTTCTACTGTCTTGTAGATCCATGCTTTACCTGCTTGGTGGTTTGGAAAGGGAAGATGCTGTCTCCAGAGAGTCTTGTAATACGGTATTTGTATGGCAACGCACATGGTCTGAGCATCCCAAGCTGAACAAACTTTGCAGAGCACAATGCAATGAAAGCAGTCAAGTCTTCAGCTGGATACTGAAGAGGAGGTATCTCCAGGAGCTCTGTGCTTAGTTCATTGTCTGCATCCAGTTCATCCAGGTGAGTGCTCAGCATCTTCCTGCATCACTGAGAGCTCTGCAGTTTGGGTTGATTTGGCCTCCTAGCGCAGACTCAGCTCTTCATGCAGTGGACGAGGAAGAGAGATGGATTAGAGGCACAACAGGACACGGAGGTTTTTTCTGTCACTAAAAGCATTGTGGAGAAGTGTTGCAGGAACGGCTTATGTCACTTTTACCTCATTTCTTCCTGGGTAATTGCAAACTTCTCTTCCCAAAGACATCCTGCTTGTTTGGCTGGAGGGAGTACTTCCGATCCCTTGGGTTAACCTGGGATGCTGTATGAGGCTGAGACTGTGTTTGAATAGGCACCGTGTTTCGCCACCATGAATAGCTGCTCTCCAGCAGGGAGGAGAGGGCTGCTGTCAAATATGTGTGTGGGATCTCTTGGGAGGGAAGTTGATGTGGGAGCTCAGTTCATCCTCCATCCTGGAAGGAGAAGGGGATGGGAGAGGAGCCTGCCTCATGGCTGTGAGTACACAGCCTAAAGCAATCTTGGAACCCACTGGGCTCACCTGATAACCTCTGCACTGTGGTATCCTGCAATGATTGGGTCTCAAAGATGGTACCTATTAGATCCTGGAAATATCTCCTTCCTGAATGCCCCATATCCTGCCTAGATTTTTGCAGATTTAGCCCTTGATACATGTGAGGTCACAGACAATTGGAAGTGACTCAGCTGCAGAGCTGTAGAAAGCCATTGCCTCTCTGCTTCACAAAATAATCCCCTGAAGCTTCACATTAGCAAAAATCCATGTGATTTCTTGCGATGTGGTGTCACACGGAAAGACATCTCCTCTGGTGCTGTTTTGGAAATACAATAGTCGGTTTTGTTTTATCAGCTGTGCCATCAGCCCCCCTAGCTGGGGACTCAAACATGCATCAATTCTGCTTATGACTGCCAGGAGAGTTTATTATGGCCAACAGCAAGAAGCATGTAGGAATCTGTGAGGTGTGTGCATTTCTGCAGAAAAAGAGCTTTGGTCCCTGTTTGTTGTCAGCTTTCATTACAGCAGGAGAAACTTCTTGCTGGAGAGGAGATCGTGTTGTAGGCAAATATTGCACAAGAGGGAGAGAGATGCCAGGAGTGGCTCGAAGGCTGGGCTGTTGTAATGGGAGTGAGGGGAAAAAGAGAAATCCAGAATCTGAAAAGCAAAAGGAGAGATGAGATGCAAGGTAGCCCTCAGGAGCTTCAAGTGTTAGGCTGACAGGATGGTTAGCTCCTTGAATGAGGGCTTATTTAATTTTCTTTTTTTCTTTTTCTTTTTTTCTGCTGAGTGAAGCCCTTTTTGTGTTGATTGGCACAAGTTTGGGAAGGATTAAATAAACCTAACAAATGGAGACTGACTTTTCCGCCTTCGCTGGAGGCAGCTGTCTTTCAGCAATCAAACCAGCGCGTTGATACGGAGGCACAGCACATCGCTGCCTGGTTGCACGCAGACAGCAGTGACACTGGGGCGTATCTCCACCTGTGGTTGTCCCCTTAGTGGTCCGTAGTTTAGCTTGGGACAGTTTAGGTTGAAGGGCACTTCAGGAGGTCTCTAATCCAAACCACTGCTCAAAGCAGGGCTGATTTCAAAGTTAGGTCAGGTTGCTCTAGGCTTTATCCTGCTCAGTCTTATGTTTTCTCCTTGGGGTGAGCAGGATAACACTGAAACCTTACAAGGCGCTGGGAAAGGCTGGAAATGTGTCAAGTCCAGGAGTCTCTAAGAGCAGGACAGGGAGTTTGTCTGCAAAGGGTTGGTGGAGTTGACTCTGTCTCAGATGCAAACCAGGAGTGGGTGACTTCTCGGAGGCCATCGTTTCAGGGATGGCTGTTATCTTGTTCATCCTGCTTCCCAAAGGAACAAGGCTCTGCTGTGTGGGTTTGTCTTTCTTCCCCCCTAACATCATCTCATGCGTACTGGATCATATTATGAGATGGGCAGCTAGCTGTAAGAGGGACAGTGCTTATGTCTGGGGAAAGCCAGGGCATGGGCTCAACCTTTCCTAAAACCAGGTAATTGGGATGGGTGATGACTCACGAGGTACAAAGCCATAGGAACCCGGGATTCATCAGTCATCCTGACTGCCAAATGACCAGCTTACCTACTCATTACCTGCTGGCTAAACTAGCTGGACTGCATCCAGCAGTGCCAAAGATAGGATACTTGCTGGGGTCTGAAAATCCAGAGTTGTGTTCTTTAGTTTTGCCTGGACACAGCTGGCACATGGTAGATAATCGTGATCCAGTCCAACAGCACTGTAACACACCTAACCTTTTCGCATCCTTCACGTACACACCACCTCTGTTTTGAAACTCTGGTCTCTGCTGTCACTGCTGCTGACAAGATTTCAACCATTTGACGCCCTACAGTAGATTCAGTCAGTCAAACACTGTGCTGATTTCCACATCGTTCTGTGCTGAAGTCCATGGAGTCGCAGAAGGTGCATTTCCCCTCTTTTTCCTCATCATTATCTTCACTCAACTCCTTTTCAGAGCAAGGAATTGCAAGTGGGGACTCATGGATCCAGACACCCCTGTTGCTTTGCAGACCAGGCCTTTACTGGAAGGTTACTTTCAGTCTCCCAGTAGTCAGCCCTGGAGGTACAGCTCACACCCCCACAGTGCTGGCTCCTTTTCACTCTTGGGAACTGTCTTGCATCTTTGCAGTTTCTCCTCCTGCAGACATGGTTTCAGTCTCATCTTTGTTCTGACTTGCTGCTGTGGAATGTAAAGCTTTTATTATTTTTTTTCACTCCATAAAACAAAAATATGAATCTAAGCACATCATGTCAAGACTTCAAGCTTGCATTTTCTGCCTGGGTCCTTTATAGAAAACAAAAGCTACACCTTGTTTTTCTTCTCCTTTTTACCTTCTATTTGTCCTCCTGCTCCCAGAGAAGATTTATACTCTGTTGTGAAAGTCCTGTACCTAACACAGCCAGCTCTCACAGTTTCACTTGCTGTGCAGTTCCAGTATGATCTTGCTTCGATGCATACTTGATTCAGGAACAGTGGGGTGTGTTCAGATGGATGGAGCAAATCAAACATGAGCCAAACTCTTATTTTATTGCAGTTTATTTCTTTAGGAATAGCCAGGGTTGAACTAGGAGTTCATTGAGTTTTAAGCTAACACATTTTCTCTCTCAGCAGGAGCAGGCCATCGGCATATATGGTTATTTACAGCAGCTCAGCTGAGGGAGGGTAACCCATAAATAGCAACTTCTTGTGTTTGCTCACAGGCACATATTCTTAGAGAAGGCAGAAACCTCACGTTCCAGCCCATTCGTTAACATTCAGCAATAGGATTTTTGAAGGAATATGTCTCCCTAGGTAGGATATCCTATAACTCCTGACCACAGGGGTTTCTTGCAGCTTCACCTCCAGCATCTGGTGTTGTCTGTTCTCGGAGACAGGCAGATGGGGTAGATGGACCCCTGATCTGATTCAGGAGGACAGCAATTCCCATGAGCCAAATGCAACACCGGAGAAATATGTTAGATGCATTCCAGATGGCTATCCCTGGAGAGCAGCATCTTAATTCATAGACCAGGCAACGAGACTGGAAAAGGAAATGGCTTTCCCCCATCGCAGTGGGGAGCTTTGAGAAAGGAAGGGTAGGCTGAGCTCACAGGCTTGGTCTGGTAGCTTTGGTGATGGAGGTGTCTCTGATCTGGACTGAGCAATCTCTTCCATCTCTTCCCTAGCATATTTCATAGGGATGACTACTAGCAGTCCTTACTGGTGTCCTCTTTCCATTACTGGTTAATTCAGAGCAGTGACATAACATCCTTTGCTGCGAACGAGCTGCCTCCCCAGTGAACTCCTCCTGTCCTACCTTTTGTGATCAAAAATACAGCTGATTTTGGAGGTGCATTGTACTAAGAGCAGTTCTCTTGTATCAGGATGTCTCATCTTTCCCTTATTTACAATGACAGTACCTCATCTTCTATCTCAAATTAATTGCCTTCTCTGTGGGAAAGATTTATCCTGCTGCCATCTCTCTATCTAGCCAATATTTCTGTTTCACATATCTGTGAGATATCTTAGAGATCATATCCCCCCCCTTCTCTCTAAGCTACACATTTTATGTTTGATAAACAGATGGACACCTAAGTGTGTTTGCTCATCTTGCTGTCTCTCTGATACTTGCTATATTTCCACTGATCATTCGGGAGTTTAGTCCTATGGCTTGCATGTAGACACTCTACTTAGGCTACACATCTGTATAGCAGCATGAAAATACCCAGATCATTCCCAAGAGCGTTCACCAACATGATAAAGTATTACAGTATTTTTGAATGACATAACACTTAGAAGCTCTTGTTATTAACAAAGCTCCACTGTGCTAGACCCTGGACATAACTAGGGCAAGAAACTGAACCTTTCATCCCAGCCTTTATTAATTAAACTCGCAGAGCTGGAGAGAAAGAGGTTCATAGTGGGACTGTCAAATTCTGCCACTCTGACCAGAACAGCACTTACTCAGGGAACAGAAAGATTGTAAAAGACAGGATCTATTGCAAAAATCCACCTCCGTCCAGTGACGAATGCAGAAAAACTCCCACACGAATGAACTGCCCCTGGTAACCTCATTGCTGTCTTCCAGGGAATTAGATCATGATCCTAGCAGCTGACGATTGACGTCCATCCCAACAGAAAGGCATAGGCTCGCCTTAACACTGTGCCATTGATGAAGAACAGATTTTGCACTGGCAATGCTGATTCCAGCCACGCCGAATGCTTACAGTGGAAAGGATTGAGGGTTCTTAGGAAGCACGTACTTTGGAGACCTGTTTGCTGATGGCTAACCTCGGACACATTTCTGTCCTCTCTCTTAATGGAAGCCTGTTTTTATGTGTAGTAACAATGCATTTTCCTTCCCGCAGTGCATTTACAGATACGTGCTGCTTTCTGGCAGATTGGTTGTGGATGACAGATTGGGAAGGTTTTCACTTTGCCTGTGTTTTCTCTGTGAGGTTAGACAGCACGTGGGTGTGGTGTTAGATTCCCCATCTCTTCACTTAGACCTTGCATTAGAGGATCAAGAGGATCTTTGACAGGTGCTACAAGATGGTCCTCTAAAGGGGATTCTGTTTGTGTAGCTGTCAGGTCAAGTGGTGTTATTTAAGCATATGTACCATGGTGGGTGTTGCAAACAGGTTCCTCTGAGATGTTCACAGCCATGAAACCATTTCAACTGACTTGGTAGGGCTGCAGTCAAGCCATCTGCTTGCTCAAAGCTCTTGACTAGGCTGCAAATATTTTGTACCTTTTTAAACATACAGTCTTTCTCTCTGGTTTGTCAAGTGTCATTTTTTCCTGTTAATGCCCATTTTCAATGCCCTTGGAGAGGTTACAATTCCCCTACCTTGGCCAGGTGGCCACTCCATTCAGGAGACAAAGGGCCAAGAAGTTATCTCCAGCCTTACCCAATCACACCCTTCACAGCTGATGGGGATTTGTGAATGGCTGAGATAATACTGAGATAACTGGCTATTTAGTGAGCTGATCTCCAAAGCTTCACATAACATAATGATGATTTGTGATGTATGTTAAGTTCCCTGGAAGATCCTTGTCTGAAGTCAGCCTATTTTATCAATTGCAGGTAAGTTCATGATTCAGTTATATTCACAGGCTAACAAAGTGTGTGTGTGTGTGTGTGTGTGTGTGTGTGTGTGTGTGTGGTGCCCATCTCCTTCTACTCATCTGAAAATATGACAGTTTACTGTTCAGTAAGAAGAAAGACTGAAGAAGTTAAAAGATGTCTGTCTAGTGCTGTTGTACCAGGAATTGATTTTTCACCCATATAAATTACCAAAGGAACTGACGATTTGCCTAAATGACTTTGCCCACATAAAAATACAGAGAACTTTCCTGTGTCTAAATGGACTTTGTCAAAACATCTCTGATATACACAGAGAGTGGCATCCTTGTAGCCTCTGAGATTACTAGGATAAAGTGTGAGAGCTTAAAGCAAGTGAAGGAAATAGTTGCTGGCCTGAAGAAATAGCAAAATCAACAGGAAAAGCCCATTTTTTTTATGCAGCCCTGATGACAGCCAGGAAAATTTCATTAGCCTTAAGAACCTTTGCTTTACCCTTTTATTTCTACCAGAAAACTGAATTCCCCCTGCTCATGTGTGGTTAGATTTCTTTACTGAAACTACACTGTGTTTTTGGTATTTTATTATTTCTAGTACTGTTGAGCTAGTGCCTCTGAGCTCTGCGTGGGGTACAGCTTTAGCTGTTAGGTGTTGTACAAGCACAGGGCAAACCCATGATCTATCTCCTAATGATCTCACATATAATACAATGCTGGGGGCACAGGACAGTTGTGGACGACGGGGGGAAGCAGGATAATGAGTGAAAGGGGCCCCTGCAGCCCTGTCTTTTTCATGGATCAGGAACTTCTTTCACCACCCTGGGGAAAGGATGCAGAAAGGCTAGAAATCAGGGGGCTTCCTTGGCATTCAGGGGGCCTCCTGTGATCCCTGTGGATGTCTGCTGCCACTCTAGAGAAAGGAGTGATGATACCATCCCGTCTTTCCTGTCAGGGTGCGGGAAACACCAACGCAATATGTTTAGATACAACAGTCTTGCAGCCATCCTGCTGCCTCAAGACTTGGAGATCCCAGACCGGTGTTCCTTGCAGCCTGTCCTACTGTTTCTAATGGCAAGCCAACGCTGGATATTTCAAAAGACGGAGTCCTTTCCCCTACGCTACTCAGCATCATAATTCAGGTCCTTGGCACCAGTGCTGCATGGTGCAGGGGAGGAAACTCTTGCCTGATCCCAGCTGATGGGCCGCCCAGACCGCGGAACAGGGGGATTGATGGCTTCCGTAAAGGCCTTTGCCGCAAGCGCCGCTGCCTGCGCTGCTGAACATCCCCACCTGTCCCCCCAGGGCCTGCTTCTCCCCTTCCTCGCTTGGTGCTGACGCCTTTTAGCAGCTGATAGATCACCATCTCTTTACCTCTCGCCCCAAGTGAGACATATTTCACCCACGGGGGGCGGGGGTGGGGGGGTGTTTCAGCGTGAGGAAGGCTTTGAGACCCAAGCCTCATCCCACAGGGCGCTGCGCTGCATCTGGGGTTATTTTTTCCTCCCCTTCTGTTCTTTTAACTAGTGTTTTTAAGAGGGATAGGAGATGAGCCCAGAATGTATTTATTGAACCCAGGGGAGGTGCGTGCATCTGTTAAATATTATTAAGATATCATTGATGAGTTGGTTTCACCTAAAGGATGGAAGAGGTATGATGTTTACATTGCTCCTGTGGGATGACCACGAGCAGGGGAAAGGGCTTTTAACTCAGTGGTAGCCCTCCATATCCAAGGGAGGATGGTGCAGAGAGGCTCCAGATCTCTAAATACTGAGTTTTCTATGTCTTCTAGTTCCATTGGTTATGAGGAAAGGCTGTATGCTAGGTTCACCAGCATTGCTCATGGCAAGATATCCGTCACTCTTCCTTTCAGATGAAGGATTTGCATTTGCCCTGGTCCTCTTGTGCCTCTTGCAGAGATTTGCCTACTTGCTACTCAGCTCCCAAGCTTTTTTCCTAGGGATTTAAAAATACATTTAGATTCTCTCTTTTTCAGCTGCTTTCTTCCCAACTGTTATCGTTCTGAGCATGACAGCAAGCCTTGCTGGCCCTGCTTCTCAGACAGCCTTGGTTAGCTAGCAGCAATCCATCATTCCTCACTGTTCATGGTCGTCCCAAACGGTTTCCCAGGCCAGGTACCGCTGACCCATCCCAGTTCCAGAGACCACTGTTCTGGAGTCACTGGTCAAACCACTGCTTCACCTTTGAAAAAGAGCACAGAGGGGTCCTGGATCCCAGGCTAAGATATAAAACAAGCTTTTCTCAGATGAAACCATTGTCTGATATTAATGCTTCAACCCTCTTCCCTGAAAGTTAAGTTAAATAAACAGTAACTACACTCCTGTTGTGACAGGAAACTCCAGCTCTGCTCAGGAGAAAGTGTCGTTCCCCTTCAGGCTTTGATTTTCTGTATGTTTACATAATGACTGAAGATCCTGACAATGAAGCGTAATATCAAAACCAGAGAGAGGTAGGAAAGGGGCAAGAAATCCAATTTTCAAAACGCTGTCAATATTCACTCGATCCTTTCAGTCCTTGCAGGGGGGGACCCATATCCTATCACACACCTGACATCGCCCCTTGCAAAATTAGTCACGACGGCCCCATGCAGGTTTTGGATTTATTGTCTGCAAATGTGGCTGGTCTGACCACTGGTCTGAACACCTGTGGAGCCTCAGAGTCCAGACTATTAGATTAATCTGTCAGTTACTCTATATAACAGCCTGTCCTCCTCTCCATCCCGGTCTGACACTCCCTTCCCAAGCTTGGTGTATAGCTCTGAGATCCAGTTTCACCGGAATGTAAACAGTGTCTGAATCCCCCAACTTCCCTGCTTTGCTTCCGCTGTGAGTGCATGTCGGGTATATTGGCTGCTTGAAAAGTAATTATCCTCACTTCCCACCTGATAAATTAAAGACCCCCAGGTTCTTTGCTTAATGGTGCAGAGCGATCCAAAAGTGATTCTCCTGCAGAAGCTGTTAGGAGAGTGTCCTAGCAACCCCACACCCCTCTGGACCTCATTGTGCTGGGACGACAGCCCATTAATCAGCTCGACCTGGCTTGGAGATGGCAAAGGTCGTGCTGTGTGAAGTCTAATCGGAAAAGCAAATTCCACCCCTCTGGAGTGCTTCCTGGCAGGGACGAAGGGGGAGACTCGCTTGGTTTCACACTTAAGTACCTTAAGTATTTTTCCAAGGCTAAGAGACAACTGATGTGAAGGGTTTGTACTTCAAACAGAGGAGCACAAGTCCCCAGGGCTGTGTCTACACTGCTCTGAAGAGTGGTTTTGGGAGTGATCGGGAGAATGAAGAGCTCCCAGATCAACCCACTGTGTGTCTGTTCAGCCACTTCCTGGGGAAGCAGGGATCAAGTTTGCTGGAGCACAGGCAACCCCAGTTTCGGTGAAGTATGACCTTGGACCATGCTGGCAGATCTGCTGCCTACAGGCACAGGTGAAAAGACTGGTCTCAGGCTCAGGATACTCCTGAAAACTCAGTGTGGCCTGTCAGTGGTTTCTGTATAGGAGGGACTGAGCCACATCAAACCAAAAGTAGAGCTGCCCAAACTTTTTCTCTGACAGAGGCCAACAGTGGATGCCTGGGGAAGGATGACGTTTCACAGGTAACTCTGCCAGCATCTGGTGGCTCAGTGGTGCTGTATCTGTGATTAGAAATCCTTCATGGATTGTTTTTCCATTAATCTGTCCATTCAGGTTTTAAGTCCATACAAGCTTTCTGCTACCTCAACGTCTGCTGTCAGACTTAAGCTGTTCAATGATTCATTACATGAAGTGTGTCATTTTCTTTATGAGCCTGATTCCTTTCAGCCTTATATTATGAAGGCCAAGCTACAATAATCTGCTATTCATCTTCTTCGTTTAGACCTCTTGCAGTCGTAGAGATGTGCTCTTGCCCTGCTTGTGCCTGTATTGAAATTTTACACCCTTCTTAATTCTAGTCTGTACTACTCATGAAACTGGAATAATTTATTACAGTGGTGCTAAAATCCATGAATGTAGGAAATAATAACATAAATTATATGATCTGTCTGTGAAAACATCTTCTCCATCCTGGCAGGTGGTGATGTTCACAATTTGATAAGCCAGCGTAAAGCCAAGCCAGGAAAAACACCGCATAAGCTGCAGTATATTCTTGTGTTGGCTTAGTACAAGAAAAGGAAAAAAACCTCTAACAAATAACCTCTTTGGTTGTCTAATATCATGCTTGGACTTTCTGGCCCATGAAAGCAGTCCTGTAGATGTAGGATCGAAGGCATTGGCAACCAAAGAACTTGCTGCCATTTGGCTCCGTGGCAAGAACAGCATTATGCCATTGTTTGTTGCTTTCTCGTAGACTCTGCAGTCATTGTATGCAGTTAATCTTCTGATCCTTTGGTGTAAAATGGCATCTTCCCTCATAGGTGAGAAACTGTATAGCACTGACACCACTACAGGTGCATTGCTCTCCGGCATCGCCTTTAGCTCTGGCAAGGGTTTGCACGTGTTGTGCAGTGACTTCAGCAGGGCCGTTTTCATCACTGCTGTAGGGAACACAGGTCAGCAGCTTGTGGCTTGCGCTGATAGATTCAATTTACACTTTTCCTTTAGTAGTTTCAACCTCTTGTCCTTGCGGTTATGTGTAATGCTATTGTGTTTGTAACACCAGCATCTGTGTTGCTAGTTTGTGATACTGGGTTGTGTTTTATCTGCATAACTTCCAGTAACATAAAGACAATTTTAAGATAAGCCATAGGTGCCGCTACTTGTTTCCCCCTTTTTTTTTTTTTTTGGCATGTGTAAAATCCTCCATCCAGCCTTTTAGCCCAGAAGAGCTCCTAACTAATTCTGACTGATTTTATGTTTCTTTACCATCTCCGTTTATACCAGAGGTACTTCCGTTTGGCTTGGTGGCCAGCTTGAAGTTATGCCTCTCCTTGTGCACTGGAACACAATAATGATCAGGAGGCGGCAATAATCTTCCAGCTCTAGTATGTTTGAGACACAGGGCAAGGTATGAGGGCCTGAAATGCAACCCTCAGCCCTTCCAGCAATCCCAAACGTGATTCAAGTTCCCCCAAACCCTTGATGGCAGAAACTCTCAATTGCTCTCTTGGCATCACAGTAGGCTTTTAGGTGTATTTTAGGTGCTGTGGGAGAGTTTGGATAGGTCCTCTTGTGTCTCAGCTTCCCTGGGTGAAGTGCTGAGTGCCCATGTGTGACTCCTGGTTCTGTGCCCACCTTTTTTGCCCTGTTCCTTGTTCCTGGAGGCTGGGAACACGTTTGTACCTCTGGTTTGCAGCTGTACTTTGGTCCCCAACAGTCTCTCCTTCTTAACTTGATGGATTTCTCTTCTGTCCCCAAAGAAATGTCCCCATTGTTACAGGTTGAAATACACAGAGGCTGTCCCATTCTGCCCTATTCCAGTTAAAATAAAGAAGTGAAGCATAGGGAACATGATGATAAGAAATCCTGCTCTCAGGAAAAGAAAGAAAATTCTTTCATTCTGGATAACTGAATCCAACCCCACATAATTTCTGTGTGTTGCCACCCCACTGCTTGAGGATGGCAATCCTTCTTGTCCAGCAAGATGGTTCTTGTTGGGCTTTCAGCAATTTAGAGCGTGCTCCAGGTACACAGAGCTTAGACCCTGGTTTGACCCTGCTATAGAGGCTTGTTTCTCTGTTACATGTCCCGGCACTGGGATCATCTGAGAAAAGTCTGCTCCTGAGCCCAGGGAATGACAGTGGGACCTGTTCTGTGGGCCAAGCTGAAGATGCTCTTGCTCCTCTCTCCTCAAACTGAGCTGAAACCAGCAACAACTTTCATGAGAGTCTGCTACAAAGTGTGCCCTAAGTGTCCTGCTTATAGATTGATCTTTCAGTAGAGTGGAGATATATATATGTGGAAATGGCCATGCAGCTCCTGGGGAGAAGCAGATGATGCTCTCTGAAGCTTAACTGTCAGCTAGAAAGGGTGCAGCTCTAGAGACTCATGTTCTCCTGCTGTCACCTTTCAGTAGAGTGGAGATATATATACGTGGAAATGGCCATGCAGCTCCTGGAGAGAAGCAGATGATGCTCTCTGAGGCTTAACTGTCAGCTGGAAAGGCTGTAGCTCTAGGGTCTCATGTTCTCCTGCTGTCATTGGGGAGAAGAAAAGCTTCCGCTAGATATAGCTGCTTCAGCTCTGCTGTACCTGCTCTGCTCTTGGTCTCCTCACCGTACTGGTGTGTTCCTCCATGGCAGTAACAACGCTGTTCGCAGCTTGTGAGCAAGGTCCAAGCTTTGGAGCTCATGATGCTGATACTGGTTGGTACTGGCATGAAAGGTATTGGGTTGTGGGAAACTGAGTCATAACCTATATTCTCTGCTGCTGACTCTCCTAGCTGATGTCTCACAGACTGGTCCACGAGAACTCAGAAAACGGCCTGTGAAACAGCAGAGAAAAAAATGAATGAAGCAATTCACACATGGCTGCTTGCACAGCCAACTTCCAGTTCCTGTCCTAGAGAAAAGCAGCAGACTAGGCTTCAGACTTGCTGAATCCTGCTGGACACAAGGAGCAGCAGTGAATGGGTCAGGGTGCCCTTCTTTGTGGAGGGCATTGGTACCAGCTGACTGTAAGACAGAAAGGAGAAGGATGTGGGGAAGAGCCTGCCAATGAGTGAGGGAGCCACAGGGAGGTTCCTGAGATGCTCAGAAAGTATTTTATAAATGAGGACCCAACCCAGCGTGGCAAATACAGCATGACCCTCCCTAACACAGCATGGGGAAAGCAAAGAGCAGCCCAGCTGCTTGGATACTTGACACCAGGATCATGGTCAGCAGCTCTGTTCCCTGGTGCTGCTTCCAGTTGATGACTGAGGGTCATTTCCAGCATGGGATTTAACATGTGAAGCCTATTCAGTGTATGGCAACGGCTGAGACTTTCAGAGGGGGTGACTTGGTTATGGGCTGGGAAATGAACACAAGGAACTGTTTCTAGAAACTGAGCTCGAACACATGAAGGTAATAAAATGGATGTCCAAACTCGGACCTCTCCTGGGGCTGCACTGTGCTGTCAAGCTGACCATGGATGTGTCGCCTCTCTCGGCGTCACAGCTCCCGATGCACAGCACCAGCTCTCCCATATGTCAGGAGTCACATTCCCCACTGCTGGAATGCAGCCACCTCTGGAGCAGAACCCAGCAGCTGTTTAAAAAATTGACAGAAACAAACCAGGGACAGGATGCAAAGACAAAGCCAAAATGCAGAGGAAAACAAGGCAGGGAAAAATGTCAACCAAGTCTATAGGGTGAGTGTGATGGTCGTAATCCAATGATAAAGAGCAGGGCAAGTTACCAGGCATCAGCAGACCTAAAGGAACCACCTGGGTGTTTCCTGTCATCCTGAAGCAAGTGCAGAGTAACGCAGCTTAGCTTAGACCCTTCTTTATATATCGGTCCTGCCGTGCTTCTTTGTGTTTGTTGCAGCTGAGATTGCTGATGGAGATTTATGTAATAGTTTAGCTGATGTTCAGTAAGCCATGATAATCTAGATAAAAGCATGACCCCTTTGTCTCTGGTGGGTAAATAATGTGAGGTTTGGTTTCTCTTTTCAAACCAGTCTCACTGTTAGGGCAAGCTGGTATCCTGTTTTTGGCTCCTCCAACACTGTTCCTCATACCCTCTTGGACACTAAAGGAAGGATAACCTGGAAAATAACCTAGACACACCTTAAAATGCTATCAGGAGAGTCAGGAATGATTGAAAGGCTGAGCATCCAGTGGTTTGGAGGTGCTTGCATGAGTTTTGTCTGGGACACGAACCGCTCCATTTGAGTCTTGTCCTTTAGTGACCTGCCCCAGGCCTCTGTTGCAGAGAAGACACCATACTGGATCATTGGATAATTTCATTTGGAAGAGTCCCCCAGGAGCTCTTTGGATCTATTTGTTGACTCTCGGTCAACAAGTGGAGTGTTGCTCTGGCACAGCAGAGTTCCTCTTACCTTCTCTTCCAGCCCAGTCCTGGGTATTCATCTGAGTTAGTCAAGAGTATCTGGACTGTCAATTACCTCCAGCCTTCAGCTTAAAAGTAATTAATTAGAACAAGCCACCAACTGAATCCATCAGTGAGACTGCTGTGTGGAGACATCCGGGGCTTTGTGTGGCGGCACCCAGCTGAACAGGCTGGCCCTTGAAAGGAGACAGAGTGGGGGAAGAGGAACGGAAGGTTTTGAGGTGGATAATGGAAGAATGAAGAGACAGGAAGCCCTGAATGCCCACGCTGCCATTGCCTCTGCCATTTCAGTCCAGAGAAAGCCCTCTGCTCCCTCACACGCAGACTGCCCCTCACCACAGTTGTGTTTGGCTACTTGGAAAGCCATTTGCAAGCCTCCCCGCATTGCATTCAGCATGCAGCCACAAGAACAGCAGCCGTCTGGATTCCCTCCAGCTGTCCAGTGAGAGAAAGGGAAAAGCATTTAGTAGTAGCAGAGAAAAGGGGGAGGGGGGGAAAAAAAAAAGAAGAAAAGGCCAGAAATCATTTTTCCTGGCACACTATGACGCACAGATTTGGGAATGAGGGTTGTGAAAGCTTTTTGTTTAGCTTATTCTTTTCTGGTCTGACAGCTGATAAGTCCCACAGCTCAGAAACATCTGACAGGACTTGCTGAAGTAAATTCATCTTTCATCTGGCCATCATGCTCCTGAAGTGGAGAGTGACAGGGCTGTTTCTCCTCCGTCTGAACGCTGCTATCCCTCCTTCTCCCTCTTTCACGTGCCGTTGTTTAGGGCTTGGGAAAACCGGTTTCCTTCCTGCCTACAGTCTTCTCCCCAGGTTCAGGGCAGCATCCGTCTGCCCTTGCACCTGCTCCGTACAGCTGCGAGCTGCCTCTGCTGAAACCATTTGCACCCGACCCAGCAGCAGGCTGACGGGGCCCCTGCAGCTTCCCCTCGACTCCTTTCCCTGTCATATTTTCCTTGCTGCTCTTGCAATTAGCACGCTTGTTCTTTGCTCTTCTCGCTAGCTCCTTCTGCTTTCCCGGCACGCTCCCCTTTCAACCTTCCCTGACTCCACGGGCACTCACGACAACGGGGCTTCTCGGATGCGGCTTTCAAGATGCAGCTTCTTTGCTCTCTGACCTTTCCCCCAAAACTGCTGAGTATCCAGCTCCTGGGTGCAGAAAGGTAGACCTCATGTCCTGCTCGTTTAAAAGGCCTTTGGCATGTTCCATGGACTGGTGTGGTCTTCACTGGCCCTGGCCCTGCCCAACCTGTCACATAGTCACTTCTCAGTGGGGAGATAGCCCTGATGTTGGCCAGCCACAGCCTCCACGGTGGCTCAGAAAAAGCAGATCCACCTCACATATGCACCAGGCAGTTACCACAGCTCAGCTAGTGAGGGATAATTTGCACATTTGCAAATTACCACCCCAGGTTGTCACTTGTGGTGGGTGGCATGTACTCTGATGCACCTGTTGGGTTGGTGGGCTACGAGCGTTGTCCTTTGGGGGAGACTGCAGCAAACCAGCCATTGCCATGGGATGGGACATCTGAGTGTTTTCATGGTATATATTGAGGTGATAGCAAGGCAGGGTGCCTGAAATTGGGCGGCCTGAATGCCTTTCCCTATGGAGCACTGTTTTGGTGTTCTCTCTGCTTTGTTGGTGCCCACACGCATAGAATTCTTTTTGGTGTGGGTAGGTAGCCACCTCTTTGAGGCAGGGACTACCTTTTCAGGTGTGGTCATCTATCATCTAGCATGAGGTGTAGGTTTTTGGTAGGGCACTGGCCCTCCAGCCTGCTAGTAGATGAGAAAAGTATTAAAGGTGGCAAAAGAAGAGCCTAAGACCCCAGATTACTGAATGGAGGTGTTTTATTCTGAAGGTGGGGTTCTTGCACACATAGTGGTATGAAAAATACCCAAAGAGAATTAAAAAAAAAAACCAAACCTGCACATTATTTAGATTACAAAAGGCACTGTGCTTGGACATAAATTTCAACAGCTAGGAAAATTATGAATGATAATAATAAACCATGGCCCCCAACTCCCCCCCAGCAAACAGCTCTCCAGGCTGCTGGGAAACCTTGCTTTGCTTCCTGCAGCAGAAAATCAATGATCTAATTTCACTTGAACTTGACAGGCCGCATCTCCCAAATAAGGCACTCCATTGGACACGCTTGAAAATGCAAAGCTGTTTCGGTAAACTCCTTCCTTTGCATCATAAGGCTGTCCTTCTGGTCCCCGGTGATTTGTTTTCTCATGCATGTGTTTTGCTGGAGAAAAACAAGCACCTGTTTTGAGAAACAGGACCTCTAACATTTAATTTACTCATATCTCTTAATAGGCGCTGCATCGTGAATTTTTCTTCGGTGGGTGCCACAGTCCTTGCTCCCACAGCTCCCCCACTCATCCCTTCCCAGATTCAGAACTATGCGGCCGGGTTACGTCTGGCCACCAGCTGGGCCCCAAAGTCTGTGCGAGAAGCTTAGCTGAATCCTCCCCACATCTCATGGTTGGTCTCACAATATCTGTTTATATCCTGTAAAGGAGTGCAACGTGGCCCCTAACCAGGATCCTCACGGTTTTACAAGCAGCAACGCAAGCCTTGCCAGGCCAGCCAAGAACCTGGATGGGCCAATAAAAGCTCTGGTGAAATTGCTCTCAGCTTAGTATCCCTGTTTGTATCTTTCCAATGTAGCTTGAACAATGGAGGAAGAGATGGAAAGAAAGCAGGAGGGGGGAGAGAGAGAGAGAAAGTGTCTCAAGTATTTTGTTGAATTGCCGGATCTGGTTCAGCGCCATTAAGAAAGGGGATATTGAAGAGTGCTTTTCATTCCACCATTTTGCAGTGGGTAATTGCTTTCCACATGGTGCATTGGGTTTTGATGTGAGTCCAGCTGCAGTAACGCAAGTTACGGCAAGGGCTGTTCCAGTGCAAATGTGTTATTTGAGTGTCTCTTTGCTCACACTATGACTAAACAGAAGCAGCTGTGGCCAGAGGGACATCAGTACTTTGTATCACACAATCTGGCATTTAATGGAAAGTTTTCGTGTTTTCAGTTGGAAAAACTTTTTCTTCTATGGCTGGAAGTTTTGAAGAAATTTGCATGATGCAAAAGAGTGCTCTGAGAAACAATTGTCCTTTCCACTGGAGATACAAGGCTTGGCACCATCTCAGCCTCCACTATGACTCTAACATATTAAGAGCCTCAGCATGCCAAGAGCAACCAATGTATGTTGGTCAGGCAAGACACCTGTACAGTTCTGGAGTCATCAGTTTCAAGAAAATAAGGTAAAACTGGAGTAAGGACAGCTTGGAATAACAACAGTACGTTGCTAAGCCAAGGCAAGATGATCCCATCAGTCTGCAACCCTATAATCTGCAGGAATGAAAATTCCTTATTGCTCAGCTGTTTCAAAACTAGGTTGGAGAAAGCACTGATGGGGCACAAGCTTGCCTTAGTAGAAAAGTGTACCCTGCTTTAGCTGGGACTTGCACAAGGCTTTAGCCAGCAGCAACAAGTAGCCCAGGACTTCGGGTGAGCAGCTCTAATTGATTCCAGAAAAGTCAGACAAGTAGGGCAAAGATAATGGCTGTGGCGATTGTGAGATCTGGAGCTGGGTCACAAGGAGCAGCCACCAAATCTTTGGGGAGAAATTTTGTACATAAATATGGGCACTTCCTAAAACTTTTTTTTTTTAAAATTATTTTGAGATTATTCTTTAGCACTCAGGAGAAAGCCATACTTAATGGGTCTATCTGCAGTCTGGACCACTTGACAAAACAAGCAAAGGAACAAGTGAATACATAGAACCTTAAAGATGGAACATCTAAATAGGCCCATTTTACGTTTATTACCCTCCTTGGAAAGAAGCAAGGAAACAAGAAAGATCTACTCAATAGAAAACAGGGTTTCCCAAAGGCCTCATATTCCTTAATTGCAGCTAGAAGCAAGTGACTTTCTCAGGTTTGGTGCAATGAGCCTTTGGGAAGCACTGGGATTAAAACTCAGGATCTTGAATCCAACTTTTATTTCCCCCTTGAAATCCCAGACCACACAGCTTTTTGCTTATAAGTGTATGGGCACATCTATGCACATGGAGGATAAGCTCAGCATCACATTGGTGGTCTGCTCTCTTTCTGAGAGGATACACGTGGTAACTGAGATGAAAACCATGAGTCACTGTAGGGAAGAAGGATGCTGGTTCTGACAAGCCTGTCAGCTGCCTGTAACTGTCACCTTCTGAACCTGGCATCTTTCATTTTCTCATTCAATCTGTTTTTTGACTGCCCTTGATGCTTAAACCATAATTTATCAATGGCTTTCCTTGGTAATTTATTTCACACGTTCATTATAGTCCATTTGGCTATAAACATGTGTGGATTTCCTTTTTAACTCTTCATTTCCTAAGGTTTTGATAGAGAGTTTCTAAAGCTAAACCACAGGAATGGTCTATGCAGCTCCGGTTTATTAAATCTACCTCACTTTGTCAAGTGTCTACAGCACATACAATTATTTGGGCTAAGCTATGGTTATGAGAGAATTCATTTCACCCAAGGGTAGATTAAGTTTGTAGGTGTTTTGTATCAGAATGGTGGTATGTTGCAAGATGAGATGGAAATTCTAAATTCTTGGGGTCTCCTCAGACCCCAGTACATGCTCTGGAGTTCATGACTTCCAAAGCTAGGTTCAGCCAACTGCTTCCTCTCCATACATACTGCATAATCCATGTGCATCAGACTACACTAAAAAAGCTGTATAAGTGCCAAAGGTCAAGGTCCTTTGGGTCCTTTATGAGAAGTAAAGCCAAGGTACAATTAACTCCAAACAGGCAGAATGTCTGGGTGAAAGAAACAATAACAGATGGAAATATGTACAGTCAGCTTTATTGTCAACCATTTTTATACCCTCAGGTGATGGACATTTCATATTACTCAGATAAAATTAGACAGGGAAGAGAGTGATAAGAAAGTTGTTGGTATCTCTGGTTATATATGGTGTTAAGATCCCAGCAGGCTATTGCAACCACAGATTATAGAAACTCCCAAACTACAAGTCCTGTGGTTTGTGCCTGGAGGTGATGAAGTCCCTGGGGAGTAAAATACTGAGAGATTCAGCCTGACATTTCTGCTAATGTACTTAACTGCATAAAGAAGAATAAAAAAGTCAATTGATTCCTGTCTCCCTCATCCTGGGCCTTATCATGTTTCTCATTCTTTCTCTTTTGGGACACCTGCCCCATAAAATAGGGTGACAATAAAGCAGCTCCTTACAGGTGTCTATCGTAAGATGAAAAACACTGTTTTTCCATATTTGGCTTAGTTTTGTTACTAAGGAATGTGGAGCAGTCACAGATCAGAGTTTTATCCTAGTCAAAGAAGTCTTCATGGGATAGTTTCCGAGGACACTTCTGAAAGGAGGCCCACTGTAGTTTTTGAGATCAGAGTGGATGGCAAGTTTAGAGAGATGGCTCTCTGCTAAACACAAGACTGTAGACCTAAGAGCTATAGACCCATGAGGGTCTGTCAACAGACTGAGCCAGATCACCCAAACCCTCTTTTTTGGCAGTTCTCCAGCCAGTGGAATTCAGCACAGTATGTCCAGTGGGAGCTTTGGGATCTGTGAAGACAGATTCCCCACATTAAAGCATGCTGTTCACCATTGTTCCTGTTATGCTCTGAAGCTGGTGGAGGTCTTGAGCCCAACCTCCTGCCTCAGCCCTTCCTTCAACATGGTGTTCATGCCCTCTGACCATCTCAGTGGCACTCTGCTGGCACCTTACCCAATTTTCTCTTATACTGGGTGCCCACAACTGTCTAAAGGTGTTCACATGGACCCTCTTGAGTAAAGAATGAGGGGAAATGATAACTTGAATAATTTAAAGTCCACTGCCTCACCGTCTCCTTGGCTGTTGCTCCTTTCCATAGGTAGTCACTTAGAGCTGCTAAGTGCTGTGCAAATCTCTTCTTATTTACCCCCGAACTGGGCTGCCAAAGAGTCTCTGTCCATCATTGTTACAAGCTGACAACACCACTGCAAAGACCCGAGGATTTCCCAGTGGTTTTGATGGTTTTGGCTGGGCTGACTTTTGCTGTTTGCATGCGGCATTAAAGCTCGTTAAACCAATAGCAGTGATTCACCAGGGAGGAGGGAGGCTAGCCAGTTGTCTAAAACCTAACCTGTAAATATCACAGGGTGTGTTTTGCTTTGCTTTTAGCTGACAGACAAGTCAAGCAAAAGTGTTTGGTTTTTTTTTTTTGGCCTGTATGTCATTGGAGGGAAAAAGGTTCCTATGGACAACTCATACAATGTAAAAGTTAAGCTTGCCCTCAGCCTGGGTAAGGTTTTTTGGTAGCCAGAAATCATCCTAACAGCTCCTTCTGCCCATAGCAGCCGCAGATCCCTCCCAGCTACAGCTCTGAGTCTTCTTGAGAGCCTGCCCCTCTTGCAGGAGCTGTTCCACTGCCTGAAAGACAGATATAAGACAGCATTAAAGAGACAATGTGTTCTCAGATAAAATGTTCCAAATATAACAAGTCTATTTTTATTAAATTTGACCAAAGGCCTCCCTGCTCCCTAATCAGAGAGCCTGATGTGCTGACTCCCCCAGACTGAGCTGCCCTGGCTCACTACAGCTGTATCGTGAGATTGAATTACATTTTCATAATGACTCAAATCTTTTCTCAAGTCCTAAGTATTTTCACAAAAAGGAAAAAAATAAGGAAAGAAGTTAAAAAAAAAAAAGGGAAGAAAAACCCCACACACCCTCCTGTAAAATCCAGCACCAACCCTGAGTTGTGTGTGGTCTTTTTTTGTCTTTTCTTTTGGCTTCCCTCAAGACACGGCTTATTGCATTGGTCTGGATGCCGTCCTACCAGCACAGTTTGCCGGCCAAGCCCTGATCCCAACAACAAAGTCACCTTGGCAAGTGCCAAAATAAACACCAGCTTCCAGCTACCTGTACTGAGTGCCGACGCTTCCGTGTATGTTGCGTGCCACGCGGCTGGAGAGGCAGCGCCTACTCCCTCCATTCTTCTGGGGTGTATCAGACCTCAGGCCTCGTCTTTTTTATTCAGGGGAGCCTTCAGGGCGTTGCAACCTGGAGAGCTTATTTTGAAATGCCCTTCTTATTTAGAAAAGTGCGAAGCTGTCAGAGAGAACTGGCTGTGAAATGGGCAGAGGCTGCAAAACGTGTGTGTATGGTATGGAAGCTGCGTGTGCACCATCGTGGCTAATACCTGCAACTTCAGCTTTCTGTGTCGCTTTAGCTCACGTGGGTGTGCGTGTGTCCTCGTGTGGAGGGTATATATGGGGCGTGTGCCTGGGGGTTTATTCCAAAGAGAGCCATTTTTGATGTCAGCTGTATTGCTCACCACTGGAGTAGATCCACTGGGACTCAGTCCGAGGCTTTTCGATCACACGATCACTTCCATTGGATTTGCCAGGTGCAGCTAAAATTAGGAAGCATTTGAATTCATGAACGATGTAAAAAGGGAAGTTACAGGTTGTGCTTAAATTGGTCAGAAAATTACAGGAGTCAAGCGGGGAAGGAGTGCAGTTTGGCCGGTTGCAGGCACCGAAGGGGCTGGGGAAGCTGGGGCTGGCATGCACACATGAGTGTGGCTTTATTCCCTTCTGTTTTACAAGCTGCAGTGGTTGTTTTTCCACATTCCACCATAAAAAATAGACTGGGTCTCAAAGACCTGCTTCAAAGCCGATTGAAAGACTGCTAATGACTTGTTTGGGCTCCAGAGCCTGCTCTGCTCAATATGGCTTCAATCTGACTCCTGCTTTTGAATTGTACGAGGCAGACCTGACTGGCTTAGGAACCTTCTCCTGATCTGGATGCATGCCACACCTGCCCAGCTGTGTCCTTCAGTATCCACTAGAATTATTCCCTATAAAATATGAATTTCAGTTAAAACAAATAAATGCATAGGGTCTAGAAGAACCCAGCACCTTAATGGATCTGTTTAAGGTTGTCACATTTCAAGAAAGGAGGACAAAGCTAAGCTTTGGAGATGACTTTCAAAATGTATGCAGATGTTAAAGCACAGACTACAAATAATTAAAGATAAAAGAGAATAAAGTAGTCCAAAAATACAAAGTTAAAAAGTGGGGGGAGGAAGGAGAAGGGAAGATACAGCAGTCTCTTTTTTTTTTTTTTTTCCCCCAAAGACTTGTGGAACAGCTGACTGAAATGTCAAAGGGAAACAGGTTTTGGAAGCTGTATTTCAGCTCCACAAACTTGTTTCTGTGCCCTTTTCTGGTTCAACATCTGCAACCCATATTTCATCCCTGTAGCGCTCGTTGGAGAACTTCATTTCCCAAGAGTGGGGAAGGTGACACATTATGTTCAGGATACACGGGTTCAGATGTTGATTGGAGTTCACAAGGGGAACAGCTTAATGGTTTCAGATGAGCAACAAGACCCTCAGTTAATGCTGGGCCGAAGCATGATGCTCTAAACCAAGTTTCAGAAACCCTGGCTTGAGTGGAAGCTGCTGTGCGGTTTATACTGGGTGCATGGGTTTGTCTAGTTGTCTTTTAAGCCTTGCTTCCTAAAGAAGCAAAGCCTATGCTACCCGGCTCGGTGTTTGTGCATGCACAGCTGTGTGTGTGTGTGCCTGTCTGTGCCATTCCCAGGACTTTTAGAATCCCAGTTTGCCTCCTGCCTGCATGCAGAGCACCAATGATGTTACGTTCCTAGAAGCTTTGAGAAAACTTGGCAGCTGGGAGGACCAGGGCTCTCACTGTGGTGCAGACGGGAGCGTGACCACGGGGAAAACTGAGAGCTTGCACCTCGAGGGACAGCAATGGAGAGCAAAACGATATGAAATCAGCACGAGTGCCAGCTCTTATAGAGCTGCTGTGAACAACAGGTAGCAGGAATTACAAGAATACAAGAAAAATTGTGGAAGGGGCACTCTGGTTACCCAGCCCAGGGAGTGGATGGAGGGCTTATGTTCCCAGGCCACCAAAATGGTTTGAAAAATTTTACTGCCCGTCCCTACAAGCCTAGAAGTAAAACTGCCAGGATTTATTTTCTTCTTGGAGAGATGCAGAAGAGCAAAGTCCAGAGGCAGTTAACCTGGGGACACTTAAAAAAGATAAATCTGTTGAAAGTCAGTATTTCCCTAAATCAAAGAATTTGAGAGAGGGATTTTTCTTTAAAACAAACAAACAAAATTCAAAAAAGACAACTTCTTGTTAAATAAAAAAAATGCTTTACTTAAGCTGATTTTTCCCACGCTCCTTTTATTTCCCAACAAAATAAAAAATGTTAGTGTTTAAATCTGTGCTTTAATTTTCTAAAGTATGAAGGAAGAAATAGTTCATTGTTCTGTGGCAGGAAACCGCAACAGTTTTAGGATCAATCAGATTTTTTCCCTAAAATAAAATATAGGTTATAAACAAAATAAAATGTGGCACGTTTTTCACGTAAGAAAGGCCCAAATCACTTCCTGATCAGACTGAACTTACATCTTCTTTGGTGGAGAGAAAACCGTACAGTAAGTTCTTGCTGTACTCTGCTGGGCGTCTCTCCTGTCCCACCTTCAGCACAGATGCCGGGTCCTTCGTGAGGAAGCAGTCACCCTGGCAGGTGGATGCGGTTAGCTTCAGGCACGTCATGAGCAAACTTGGTGTGTCTCTGGGGAGCAGAAGGAAGGCGAGTTCATGGCTGAGACAGAAGACAGCTGGTAGGAAAAATCCCAAAATAGCCATGCTGTCTTCTCCAGGAGAAAGTTCAGGCTCCCTCTTCATTTGGCTTGTTGGGTTTGTTGTTGTTATTTTTGTTTAAGAGACCAGGAAAGTCCCAGAAGGGACACAGCAGAGCTGTGATCAGATGCCAAAGCCAAAAGCAACGGTATAAAGTCCTGCAGAACGCAGAGACATTTACAGGGATGTCCAGGTTTTCATAAGCGCACCCAAAGGTTCCTGTGGGTTTTGGGACTTAGGTTTTGGGAGCCTGGCCTGGCAAGCCGTGCATCCTGCATGAGCTGGCAGTTTCATTTCTCTACCCAAACACGGGGTTGTCTGCATTTCTGTAGTGAAAGCTGATATTGCAAGAAAGGAAAAAACAAATCAAATGAGGGAAGTGTGTTTCATTTGACAATGGGTCTTTAGAGCCTGCATTTTTGAGAGCTAGACTCTTGGCGTATAAAAAAAAAAGAACAACCCACGTCTGAGATATGTGCGAAAATATAGCTCAAATCTAAAGGCTGTAACTGTGTGAGAAAAGTCAGATGTTAAACAATCACAGTTTTATTCCTCCCAGCAAGACAGCCTGTGCACCTGTAGCCATTATTGTCTCTACTGTATAAAGTGAAAATGAATATCACATTGTATTGAAAACCCTCATGGAATACAATTACTCAACAGGAACTGTCCTAAATCTATCAGCTGTAACTCACTCGTAATTTTGTGTGGGGCTAAAGCAGAGAAATGTTTCTCCATGCATGGTTTGCCCGCAGCCTTTCCCCCCATTAATAAATTTCATCCACTTTTGCTTACGATGGCTAAATTACTTGTAAAAGATTAATTACCTATGGGAAGCGTCTGTCTTGGTCTGTAGGAATGACATTACACTGAACATTACATGCTGACACTGTTAAACTCTGCCGGACATGTTTTGGTACAACAACTCTGCAGACCACAAGTGAAATGGGTCCCTCACCAATTCACTACCTCATTGTTTTTCTGTCATCAGCAAACTTTGGGACACAGTCTCAGCCGACGTAACGCAGAGTTTCATTCATGTCAGCGGAGTAGCTTGTTATGGCTTTTTATTTCCCTGGACGTTCTTGCTGAGTTTCCAGCTGCAGACAGGAATCTTTGTTCACCGATAACCTTGGTACCTTTTGTTCAATAACCGGAGAAGCAGAAGCTGCCATTTTCCAGGCAGATGTGTGGGCTGGTTGGGAAACTGAGGCTCTATCAATTGCAATCAACGGTTCAAAGCAAAATGTATTTTTCTTGCCGAGTTTCAAAATTAGGTTTTTGCCACCTTAGGAAGTTGCTTTGGAGTGCAGAAATTGCAAATGTGGTGGGTGGCAGTTTGGGAAAGTTCTACACCTATTTCCACACCCTTTTCCACACCCTTTTCCTACTGGAAAGAAAAGCAGAATAGTTCTGAAAGATTTGAGATACAGCAGTGGTGGAGGGACTCTTACTTTCCTCCCCTCACCCCAATAAGAATAGTATTTTTAAAAGATTAGGATATTT
>NW_010244339.1:80328-88626 GCF_000690775.1 Eurypyga helias | reverse complement strand
CCCTACAGCCATCTGATTTTTATTTATTGATTGTCTTATCTTTCACTTAGACTTGTTTTCAACCTCCTGTTGATTTGCTGACCTCTCATCACTTTCAGTGAAGGATTGAACCCTTCAGAGCAGCTTTAGCCCACTGGATTTTGGCTTGTCTCTATTGCTGTTCCAGGTAAGATGCATGTGTGGATCACAGGCTGACTGCCTTACCCCTGTGAGCACAGACCCCACTCCCATGCCTGGTCGTATAGCTTTCTCTTCAATGGGAGCTGGAGGAAAACATCATCCAGGCATCCCAAGTCTTTGTTAGCATTGTCACACATGGTAGCTTTGCCTTTGGGAACTCTCTCCATGATGGACCAAAACGCAGCATAGTTTCAGCTAAAACGACTAAACAGCAGGTTTCTTGAAGCAAAGGGGATCTATGAAGCCTCCTTCAAAATAGTGAATGAATTTCCTATCCTAAAACTACTGTATGGGCTAGGAAAACCTACTTTCAAAATCCAGTTAGTTTCTCTCCTTATGGCTGCATTTCTCCTTACTGTTGCCTATTCCCTGCTTGTCACTAGGGTACTGGTGACTGCTCTTGTTCTTGCCCTGCCTGCATCATTTTCCTCCCCAGAATTCTCATCTGCTGCATGTGTTCAACATTCACTGCTGACCCCATTTTGGCCATACCCTTTATCCCTTGGGACTGGTTGAAACTCCCCCGGTACCCTGTAGGAGCAGATGTGTTGGGCTGTTGTAGCACACCAGCTTGGCAGAGGCCATCCTGTATCCTGGTCCTGCAGTCACCCTCTGCTGACATGTCCTCATTGTTTGCAGGCTGGATGGGTACTTAAAACCAACCCCTCTGACCTGCCCCCCAACCCCGAGGAGATTACACTTGGATCCCTTGGCTGCAGATGTCCTCCTGTGGAGCAGGGAGCTGAGGAGAGGAGATGAGATGCATCTTTCAAGGATCAGCATTTTCAACTGTAAAACCTTTTGTTCTGTAATCTGGGATATTTCCTAGCAGTCCACACGGAGAAGAAAAGGGGCATTGTCTGGTGAGTGGCTTCATTAATAATCTCTCCTGGATGCGTTTTAATTCATTTTAATGACTCTGCCTCCTGTCAGACCTTTCATTTGTTAAAGGGGTTTGTTAAAGAGATTAACTGCAAGGGGAATATGAACCTCAAAACACTACATCCCTTCCCCCAACCCCTTCTCCCTTCCCCCCAAGGTTAATATTACACCAAAAGGAAGAGAAAGGGTACTTTCTGTAAAACACATTACAAGACTTCTGGGAAGAGAGGGAAGGAGGAGGAGCAATGGAGCATGCTGGACTCTAACCTATGGAGTAACTGGAAGGTGGCAGTGTTGATATGACATTGTTCCCCATCCATGTGTCTATTGAAGCTTTGTGCAAACACAGCTTTTTATTGGGAATGCCAGCTTAGGGAAATAAACCATCTGCCTCAATTTGCTTCTACTCCTGTGGGATCTCGGAATAACCTGTCCCACCCCTGAAAAACAAATGTACTATGCAGTACATGTACCATAAAAACCTTTCATCTGAAATCCAGGCCTTCAGCCAGGATTAAGAGAACTTCTTGGTTTCCCACATTAACTTCCTACCCAGGGTTCTCAAAGCCCTTTGCAAAGTGTGGGAAGTGGCAAAGTCAATGGAATTCCTATGTGGAACTGTGAGTTTATTTTCGAAATTCATGTCTCAGTAGATGTCCTTTGAAACGAATGTTTCATGGATTAACTAGAGAGATTCCCCCAACTGTCTCAAGGGACTATTTCGGTCCCTCTTGCAGTCCTTAAGATCCAAAAGCAATTTCCTTACATCCCCATGGATTCTTAATCTCCCTGTGTCTGGATTAGGTTTCAGAAGTTCATGAGGAGGATAACAGAATGAAGTGCCGTGCAAGAGCAGAGTGGTGTATCCTGGTCAAGACCATAGCTTTCTAACTTATGTCTCTAAATGCTGCTCTAATGTCCAGTTGGAAAATGGTCCAATCTAAGTAGTGTGTATTTTGTGCAGAACGCTTACACAGAGATGCATCATAGCCTCATTATGCATTCTACTTTACGTACAGAGTGTATTCTTTCTGCTGGCTTCACAAGGGGTGAGTCAAGTCTGCTTTTACGGGGAAAATAAGCTGCATTTCAACAAACATGAAAGATGTTGCCCTTAAGCAAAATGATTGGCTGAATTGCCAGAGGATGGAGTAGTGTTGCCTAAAGCAGGTCAGATATTGAGCATAATCCAACACAATCACAGTGTTGGGAAAGAGACAAGTGTCATATTGTGATGGATAATTGGGAGAACTGCCTGTAAATATGAAGCAATTCTTCCACTCTTCTCGCCATTAGTAGGGACTCAATTTTAATACTGTGTGCAGTTTTGGTTACTGCTTTTCAGGAAAGATGTAGACCAGCTGGAAAGTAACAGGAATGATTGAAGACCTGACTTAGAAAGAAAGATTGAAAGAAGTAGCGTTGTTTAGTCTAGAGAAGAGAAACTGAAGGGATCTATGATAGATGTCTTTGTGCACACACAAAGCTGCAAAGAAAAAAGAACAACCTGTTTTGCATGTCGATTCAGGCAGGGTGAGGGGCAATGGCCACAAACTGAAGCAAACAGCATTAGTGACTTGGGGGAGGTGTGTCCATCACATGGGGAGATGTGTCCATCAGGACTTGTGGAATCACAAGCCCTAAAAGCTGGAAAAGGAGGTTAGAAATGGTACAGGTATAACCACCCTGCATTGGAGTGACTTCTCCCGGTAACTTTTGGAGGTCTCTGGCAGTCTTGTTTGCTATGAACCTTTGAGTTTTCCACATAAGGAGTCCAGAATGTCTGAATTTCCCACTGCTATTCTAGCTCTAAAGGCTGAACACATTCTTGAAAAGGACATGAAATGATTGTGGATTGATTTGGGGCAAAATGGTAAATAATCAAGAAATAAACCCAAACCATAAAAAGACGGATAGAGAAAAATAAAAGCTCCCCATCTATTATATTTTCTTGCTGTACTTCAAATTTCAGGGACAAATCCATCCTGCCATGGTGCAAGAGAACTCCACACCCTCATAAACCCAATATAATGAGTGGAACATGGTAGCAAATCCTCTGGGTTTTGTTTTAGTTTGGACAGCATTGAAGTGTTGTGCAAAGGGAATGGAAACGTTGTCCAGGTGCCAATTCCACAAGGGCGTGTTCTTCTAGAGCCAGGTATGTCACTCAATGAAAAGCAGTGTTCAGCTCCTGCCATGGTTTGGGGGTTAGCCAAAGAGGTTGGAGAGGGGCGGCTGGGAGGAGAAAGGAGCCTGGTACTTTCTGTTGCCAACTTTCTGCTTTTTGTCCAGCTTCCCTTACACAAATGACATCTGAAATGCAAGCTGGCCCCTTTCCGTTCCGGAAATCTCAAACCCAGTTTAATAGTAGGGGCTTATATTCAAGTGTCCCATGAAGTGTTGTAGGGAATTGTATCATCACTGGAGCATTTCGTGGTGTGGTCCAACCTCTTCAACCTGAAACTTTCTGCAGCCTAGAATTTTGGACTAGCCAAAGTGATATGGACACACCTTTTATTCACTTGTATAGACATTTATTGATTAGGGTTACTTCACTGCTTTTCATCCTGTGGACAGAGTTATAAACCATTACTCTAGACAGTGGCTAAGCAGCGACTACATCCCATGAGGCTGTAAGCTGATGTACGCAGCAACGGATGGATGAGTGATGGTAAGCCAATGGGGAACCCAGACAAAATGTGCCTGTGCTCGCCCTGCAAGGGAAAGGTGGACTGGCAGAGAAAGATCAACTCAGCACCTTCACAAGTTGGCCTGTTTATGGCTTGGGCTCAAATAAGCAGAACATACATGGTACAGAGTGGCTGCTGCTGGACTGGGCTGTAGTTTGACATGAGTGTCATTGATCTTCGCTTACTAGGGCAATGGGTGCACTTCTGTGCTCCAGTCAGCTTTGCAAAACTCAAGTACTGGGGCACATTCCCCCTTTCTTGACATCCATAGGATCTGAAAGCAATTTTCTTACAATGCCACTCAATCCCTATGGAATCTCACTGGTTTCACCCCTATTATGTGCCACAAGACTTTCCCACAAGGGTTTAATCTTTCGCTGCCTCAACTGAGAAATCTGTGGAAGCAGAAAGAGCACAAGACAGACTAAAGAAGAAAGAAAACACAGTCAGGAATTGTTCAGCCTTGTTCCAAGATGCCCTGTCTCCCTACAGCTGAGATTCCTCTGAAATTCACTGGTACTAACTAGCATTCATCACTCCAACCCACAGCAATTTACTGGTGGCGATTTTCCGCTTCCAGCTGGTGACCTCCTGACCTCAGAGGTTAAGACAATTTTTATTCATGCTACTGAACTTGGCATCTGAATTTTAATGTCATGCTTTTTGCCTCCCTGCCCCCTCTGTTTTCCTGGTTGAGGCTTAGATCCTGTGGAATCTTTTCAGGAGAAATGGAGAAGAAATATGCTATCCCCCAAGCACAGCAGCAGAACATGGCACAAGGATTGCTGCATGGTAGTGAAAGTCTTGGGTTTTTAGGTGAGTGCTGTGTTGCTGGGACAGAACACTCATTGGCCACCTCAGTTGTCTGATGGTATAGGTCACGTTATGTGGAAGAGAAGCGACCGTGTAAACACACAGAAGAAGGCGCTAAGAAAAAGTTGCAATTGAAGACGGAAGCATCAAGACAATGGGATATATTTTGAATGAACTCTTTCAATGCGCTCCTTCAGCCATCAGGGAACAGTTAACAACAGTGGAGGTTAGATGGCCATCATACCATCTTTCAGGCTCTGGGTAAGAAAACCCAGGGAGACTCAGCCACTAATTGAAATGGGAGTTAGATGACTAAATACCTTTGCTGCTCTGCAACTGAGTTGTCTTGTCCACAGTCTCTTTTATATAAGGTCTTAATCACAGAAGATAAGGTTAGAAAGAGCCTTTGTCCCACTGACAAATAGATGGATGAATATATTTTCATTTGTTTATTTAATACCCAGTAATGAGGCTGGGGATGGCTACCTGCCGGAGTGTCACAGCATATGTTGTCACCATCACACCAAGAGAACATGAAATTTCTCTTTTGCCACTGATGTCCTCTGTTTAACACCTTTGTAGTTTTTATTAATTGCTGTCATGTTCTTTAGTGTGCAGAGTTCCTACTTGGGAGTGTAGCACTCTTTCTGGGATCCAGTGCAAAGGTGTTGACTCTGTCTCCTTTTATTTGGGTGTAACAAACATAGAGAATTGGGGTCTTTGACAATCTCCTCCTTCTCCTGAGGTGCCCACACTACTTAGCCTTCTTGCCCAGCCACAAGTGACATTCAAGACCAATTCGTTCTGAATTCAGCAGTTATTCATGAAAACAAAAAACTGAGCAGCAACAGCAACATTTTCTATTTTGTTTTTCACACTAAACAGAAGATTCCCTTACGGCATTAAAGCAAATCTCTGAAGCTGTGAATCTGAAATGAAAACCTCCATCTGTGTCTCCGTGTGTTCCCCTGGCCTCCCTACTCTGCTCCAGGGTAGCTGGATATCAGAACAGATCAGCACTGGCAAAAGAAATGCATGCTTCATTTGCCCACAGTGTTAAGATGGGGATCATCCAAATGTTGCCAATAGTATTTAAGTCAAGAACAACACAAACACGCAGGAAACCCCAGGTCTCTGCTCTGGGAGGAAAGTCAGATGGACCTGGAGATGCCTTCTGTTATTTTCTTACTCACTATAAGTATCCCTGGTTTATTCAGTGCCCAAAATACTTCCTTCACTGTGGACACCTCTGCTGGCCAATCTCAACGACTGCAGCAGGGACTTGGGGAGCTACCAGTGTGGTTCTTCACGTGGTGAAGGAAGAGCCAAGCTAGAGCTGACACTGAAGGGTGATCTAGGAAAAGACCCTCACCAAGAATCCTGAATGCCAGCAGTATGGTGGACCCTTCCCCATCACTACTTACTTGCTTGTTACATCTCTGTCCTCCTTCCACTGCTAGCAGGAATCCTCTGAATTTCTATTATTTTGAAACTGGCAAGCTTCGGACATGCTTTGTTACTAACTTCCATCTGGCGCTGTCATTTAAGCTAGAGCTAAATGGGTTGTCATGCACTCAGAGATCAGCATAAATGCCCTGGCATCAAAGGTTCACAGCCACATACCCCAGGATGCCTATGAAAAGATGCGAGGATCAAGTCCATTGCGACGCAAATGTGGCCGATTCCCTAGCTGGTGTTTTGTTTCTGTCTGGGCTTAGAGAGGGGAGGCTGAGGACAAGAAAGGAAATGTTCTGTGGGAAGATGATCTGGCATTTTTTCTCATTCTCCCCACACATGCATTCCAGAGAGTTATACACCAGATAAGCAGCAAGCACTGTTTGGCTGGCTAACTACTACACAGGCATTATGGACCATCTGGGGACTTATAAAGCCTGCAGGATATGAGTTGAGGTTGGGCTGGAAGTAGAGGCTGAGCTGGTATCCTGTGTCTAAATACCAACACAGCTGCTTGGAGCAGGAAAGGGGAACCCTCCAAAGGAACAGCAGCCGGGGCTCTTCTTTACAAAGGATATTACTCCTGAGTGATTGAATTGGTTGTGACCCCTCCATGTGAGCTCAAGAAATAAGATTCCCCCCAAAAGAAGGAGCTGTGAGGGGTACAACGGCAGGCTCAAAGGCTATCATTATTACTATAATCATAATCATCATTATCATCATCATTATTTTATTATCATCATCATTGTTTTATTTCTTGAAGAACCTTTGAAAAGGTTTTTCAGTGTTTTAAGATGCATGAACTCAGTATCATATGCTGGCCCTGGAAAGCACTCGGCGTGCTTCAGTTGAAGGGAGGCTTGAAAACAGCAGTTTTCCATCATCTGAGGAGAACCAGCTTGCTGGCTTTCACCAGACACCAGTGCTACAGGGACAGGAATGCTGTGGATACAATTTCTCATGAGCTTTTAACAGGTGAACCAGGCTGAGTGGAGGAGGAGGAGTCACCCCAAAAACAAACACACATCCGAGCTTGTGATATTTTATGAACAAGAGATATACTCGGGGCTCTGGGGTGGAGGGAGTTTGATCTAAAACAAACAGGGTCTTTAGTCACGTCTGGAGACCTTGTTAAAATTCTTTCTGCTTACAAATCCCTCTGATAGAAGGGAAGCACGCTTACCTCCAATGTGACCCTGGGCCGGGGTTTTGCCAAGGGTGAATTTGCCCCTCTGTGACTATTTTCTGAATCCTGAGCACATATTGGCTTTTAAAAGGCCTTTTCTTAAAACTCCAGACTCTGCTCCAGCTGTTCAGCTTCATGCTGCAGCTCAGCCTCCCCCAAAGGCCGTTCTTCACCAACGTCATTCATCCAAACACTGTCGCCTATACCATTTCTAAATTAAGTCAGTGCCTACAATGGATCTCCAGAGCAGTCGAGGGCTCACTGTGCCCTCTGCTGTGTGAGAACAAGGCAGAACAAATCCCTGGCTTGAAGAGGCTTCAGACAAGGAGAGAATGGAAGGGCTTCAGGGAAATTAAGGGAGGCTCCCAAGATTACTTGAATCGCCAAAGATTACTGGCCCCCCAGCCTGCCGATTCTCAGCCCGTACGCTTCTCTCCTCTGTTAACAGCTGTATTACAGAGAAGTTATTTAACCAGCCAATGCAGACAACTGGCGTCACAAGAATTAGTTTAGGCTTTACAAGCAGACTGCTTTTGACTTGGACAAGATGCTTGGTAGATCACATACACCCTGATACCACCGGGATTCAGGTGAAACTACACAACACACTGAATAACCTTCTGCTGTCTTTTGTTCTTCATAAATGTTGAGTGATTTTTTCAGCAGAGACATGTCTCAAGTTCCAGGGAAACCCTCCGCCAAGAGGGGATGAAAAAAAACCCCACACAAGTATCCATCATCCTCATACCATTTCCAAGTTATATTTGAAAAGTAAATATTGCAGGGCATACATCTTTGAGGACAGATTTCCAAACACCTAATGTGAGACATCCAGCTATACCCAATGCCAGCACACTTCAGACACAGTTTCTGCAGAACAGTTTCAGATGGAGAGCAGAATTTGGTCTCCCTGCCCCACCAAAATGCTTATGGGTTAGGGCTATTGTAAGTTTTTGGAAAGTACTTCAAAAGGCACTTCAGTTGAAGAAATAATTATTATATAAGTTACAGCTGAGCATTTATAGGATAATTGCCTTTCCAGAAGTGTACCTCTAACACACCCTGGCATTGATGTTTTCAATTCTAGGGTGA
>NW_010244339.1:30558-80305 GCF_000690775.1 Eurypyga helias | reverse complement strand
TCCATATTCATTTCAAATTCATTTAGCTACCCCAGGATACAAAAATAAAGTCTTACACAGTCAAACACAGAAAATCATTATAATAAGAAAAATATGGGCTAGATGAAGGTAAGTGATTAGGTATGTTTGGGCAACCATGAGCTTTTCAGAAGGAAATCAGTCGAGATCTTGTCTTTATTTGCAACTTCCATGTTCAAATAAAGCTCATCATTCTATATAAATTAATTAAAAAGAGCAGCTGCAACTCATTTGGGTCAAGCATCACAAGTAAAAGAGGAGCTATTCAAAAGGTGGAAATGTTGGAGAATATCATACAAGATTAAAAGGCAAGTATAAAAAAAAAACCCACCACAACAGAAGGTATTTGTTCCCATTAAGTTGCTAAGGTGTGGAATTCCTTGCACATGATGCTCTGTGCTAAAGATTTTTCTTCCAGTTATCTCTTTGACTGGTCTTTGAATCCATCAAAGGTTGTGAAGGCACCAAAGGCAGCTCAGGAAGCCCAAAATGACAGGGGCCTAGGGTGGTGTTTTGGAAAGGTTTCAGTGCATGCTTGCTCTCTTCTTGCAACTCTTTCTTGGACTTCTTCATTGCTCATGGCCTGCTGGAGAACGTCCTGTGTCTGGCACTGGACATCTCCAGCCATTCCCACAAATGCTCTGCAAAGAAAAAACCTCTTTTGGGTTCTGTATGTTTGTGCTATCCTCAATCCTGATTTTCTGACACCAGCTCTGGGTCTTTTTGCTTACATTTTCTCTTCTTCAGAGTTTTTGGAAGTGGGAAGGTTCAATAGTGAACCGCCAAGTGGGCCAGGTGCCAATAACTGCTTCTCTCTGGTGCAGCGGAGGTCAAGAACATGTCCCTAACACTTATAAGCAGTGCTTGGTAGGAAGAAGGCATCAGTCCTCTGAAGTGGTCCCAAGATAGCCATGTACACAGAAGAATTCAAGCTTTCCGGTTGTGCAGAGAAGATGGTCCAGAATGGTGCCAGGTGGGTGCAGTTGTCACAGGATCTTAATAATCTTCTGAATACTTTTTGTGCAACTAAAGTATCCTCAAAGCAAAACTCTGTTTAATTGCTCCACTTAGTGAGATGGTGCAAGAGCTCTGCTTGGAGGTTTCGTTTGGAGGGCAGCCCTTTTACCCAACACTGGGGGCTGGTGTGTTCCTGATGAGGTGAAACTCTCCCTTGGCGAGCTCATTTTGCCCCAGAGAGAATTTCTGCCCTTGTCTGGATAGAAGGGCAGGGGATTATGAGAGTTTATGGAGGATGAGGGTGAGAAGGCAATGTAATCACTGTTACGCAGATGGGGAAAAGCTCATGGCTCCAGATGGATTCCCCAGAGAATCAGATAAACCATTTAGTGTACTTGTTGGCTCCCCATCCATTTAAATAGCTTTGCAGCTGGGTGCTTCTCCCAAGGACTTTGGAAAGGCAAAGTATGGCCTATGTCAATGCCACGAGTTCAACAAGGGTGGAAGATTTGCTTCCAACACGTGGCTGGGGCTCACTCCTAAAAAGAAATGCACTGGATCAAGGACTCATAATGTTTATTAGGCAGGGGAGGGTGTGGGGGTGGTGTTGCCTGTTTGGAGGTATCAGCACAACAGCTTGGGAGTGTTTCTCAGGGTCTTCTCTGTAAGCAGGTGGTGAAATACCCTCTTAGCTCAAGTTGCAGGAGAATCTGGTGTTTTGAGATGGAGGCAGGCTAAATAACAGCTACAAAGGCTTCCTTCTGGGCAGCAGATTTCACACTTCAGTGGCAGCAGTAGCTGCCGTTTCTACTTTCAGACTCAGACGGGTTCTTCTTCCATTACGTCGCTTCTGTCTTTAGGCAGAAATCTTGCAAGGAAGGGCAGAGTTTGACAAACAACTTGAGGAAAGCAGGCAGGTGAGGTTGTGCCCTGGGCCTGGAGCGTGCACACCATTACACCATGTCCACAAAGTGTACTACAGGTACGGTGGGTAATTTCTGTCGGTCCTGAAATGTTGCAAAACAGGCAGTGTCACAAGCAAGCGTCTACATTCAAGGAGTGCTATCTAATTGCTATATTCAACAAACGAAGTATTATTTGGGTGCAGGAAGTCTGAGAATTATTGAAGACTCCAACGTGTAGGGTCGGTAAGTGGCTGTTTGGACTACGCAAGCAAGGGAAAGATGGACCGATAAACAGCCCATCAGAGTGGAAACTGACAGCTTTGTGTTCTGTTTTCTGTCCCTGGGAATCATGTCAACCCGCTGACATGATGTTTCCTCTCATTTTGAAGTGGGGAGAAGGCTCCTGGGAGCACAGGGGGCTGCACAGGTCAACACCATTGTTCTACTGGATGTTGCACTTGCTAATGTCATGATGGGAGCTTAATAACATCACGTTGATTTCCCCCCGACCCATTTACTTTTCTTTTAGCCTTTCTGCAGCCTTAAAAAGGAAACATAAAAAATGCTGCTTCTTATGCATGAACAATCACTTTCAAATGCCAGATCTCAGTCCAGAGCCTCCTGGAAAGGAGTCAAGCTCTAAGGAGTCTGTTTTCATATATTTTCTCTTATCAGTCCTGATCACAGATCGGGGTTTGTGGTTTTACAGCTGATGGCAAGTTGCCTGCATATCTCAGGGCTGAAATGCAAAAATAAGCCAAGCATGAAGACAGTATCAGCTTGACGCTACATGCCTTTCTAGGGCTATTAGATAAGAGATACTGTTTGTACAGAGTAAACCTGTTACCTCAAGAAAACAGAGCTGCTTTTAACTGTGGCTTGCTTTAACTTTCCTCTTAAAGAAATCTGCAAAGTATATGAGTCGGAAAAATGGACTGCCAGCTCTATCCCACTGACCCCTGTGTGGCAAGAACAAGCTGAAAATATGGTTTAGGCCTGAGCCACTCTGCAGATGACCAGAACATGTATCATCTGAGGGACTCGCTATGAACCTGGGAAAGACCAGTCTTCATTTAGTCTCAAGCTGAAAGACCCTTTAAGAGTGAAGCATTTCCAGGGGGTGATCTTGATGCCATATGTAGTGTGGGTGTGTGTGATACTCCGGGGCACTCCATATGAGAAGTACTCAAAGGGGTCCTTTTTCCTTGATGGTCCATCCTGGGAACACTTTGGCTCCTTTCTGGTTCACATGCACTAAAGGATGGCACTGCAGTTGCAGAAACGACTGATGCATGCACAAATCTCTCTCCAAACCACAGGGTCCAGATCTGCCTGGGCATGCTTTTGCATGCCTCAATTTAAATATAGCCTGAGTACACTTCTGCTCTGAACCGCCCTTTCAAAGAGTCCCTCTCTCTCCTCCTCAAATCATTTACTCTAGACAACATGGAGACCCCCAAAATGTAATACAAGCTTTTTTGTGCATTCAGTGTTCTTATATGCTACCTATTTGCTCAATTACCTTTTTTTCTTTACTGCAGTTAGCTACTCTTCCATGAGTCATCACATCGTATATACCACAGGAGGTTTTCTTATCCCAGGTGAGCCCATTTCTATGGTAAAAACTGCATTCTGTGTTCTTCTGTATATGTGTTCTTCTGTATATGTTCTCACCCCTGCACAAGAAAGATCAGCTCTGATGCTGTAAATATGGACCCTGTATATCCAGGGGAAAGGTAGTTTGTGACCAGTCATAAAAGTTTGTGCTGGAAGGTGAGTTTGCTGGACTGGTGTTTGCTCAAGAATCAAGCTGATTTCCTAACTACCCAATCCTCTCTTTCAGTTCTTAAAACCTAATTGTATACGTGCTGCTCCAGTTGCAAAAGCATAGCAAGAGCCTTCTCTTAAAATGTCTTGGGGTCAGGCCTCTTTCTTAGGGTTTTACAGCTGATCTGGATATGATCTTATATTTCTTTTTATCATCAGAAAATTTCGACATGAGTTGAACTCAGAAAACCTTAGCCAATGTGCTCTTACACCACATCAAAACCATCTGCAGAGAGAGATAAACTTTATAGATTAAGACTGGCTGATATGAACAAAAGCTCTTGGAATACAAGTCAAGTGATTTGGCAAAGCAGGCAATGAGTTAAAGCAGACATTCAGCCCCGAGTCTCTCAACCTGGTGTGGGGTGGAGCAGTTGGATGCTGAACATCTGAACTGACACCAAGCAAGAATGTGGGCACTACGCTTGATCCTGAATTTGGCTTATAATGTGAAAAGTGTCTTAAGAGTTGAAACTCTTAAGTTGGCACGACTCTGGTGTGCTAAGCTCCCAGCTCCTCTATCAGACTTAAGGTGGTTTAAGAATTTAGTGTCTTAAAAGCAGCATGATCTGCTAAACTGCTTTCAAGATTTAGGAGGACTTAATTCTTTAAACCAGTTTAATATCTTAAAGTGGCTGAGCCATTTTTGCTGGCTTAAAAAGTTAGCAGAGTTGAGACTAGGTGACATTGGAGGGACACTGTTGTGCACAGGATCGGATCAGACCAGTGTAGTGCGGCCTTCTGGCTTCTCAGTCTGAATATGCTGTATGTTTTTCAAGGTCATTGCTCAAACAATTCCAAGCAGTTGGCAAATAGAGACTGGGACTGTTTGCCAGTCAAATCTAGTTCAAGTATTCTTTGAGTCAATATCCAGCCATTGTGTTACTTATTTGTTCTTTTAATCTTCCAAATACCCCATAAAACCTATATATTTTTGCTCTGCCCTCCTCCTCTTACATTTCAATGACAACATGTCTGCTATTTCTGGAGCTCCTTGAAAATCCATGCCAAATTTTCTATTGATGTCAAGTTCTTCTCCCACCTTCATGCCTTCCTGTAGGAGATACTGTCCTCTTTTACTTCCCTTTGTACTGTTGAAACATGAGCTCAGCTTTAGGATCTGGTGCCTGACAATAACATAGTGGTGAGTGGGCAAAACGGGGGCATCTGAAAGTCTCTTTCAGAGGTTTTCTCCCTCTGTCTGTCTGACATTTCTGCTGAAATCAGGGTGACACAGGGAACTCCTGGTTCATTCAACCATGAGGTTGCCTCCAGTGATGATTAACCCCAGTGTTTCGGAAGGAAGGTGATACGATCCAAAGCAGAGAGTTTTTAGATGGTCTGTCCAGCTCTTTCCTCCTTCTGTACTGGGAAAATTCCCAACTGCTCATAACTAGGCAACAGCTTAAACCTTCAGCTCTTGGCATTCCAGTCTTCCTGTGGCAATGAGTCCCTCTGTCCCACGAAAACAGAACATTAATTTCATTAGGATGGAATTTGTCACTTTTCTGTTCTCCTGGCTGAGCCTTCCTTTATCATCAGAAAGGGAGACAGATTGTCTCTCTGAGATGTGTCCCTACTTTTACAAAGTATTGCTTTAATTCACCTCTTCTTTGTGGTAAGGAACCCTATTCTCTCACTTTCTTTTTTTTGTGTGACCTCTGTGAGTCCCAGGTTCTCAGCATTTTTGAAACTGATGTCTAGACATGGAAATAAGGGCCCCAGATTAGGTAGTTTATCTTGGAAATTACTGTCCAGAGGATCTCCTAAATGTAATGTAATTATATTTATCATGAAACTTGTATTTCAGGCATTTTTACTTCCTCTGTCCCGGTACCTAGAATAGATAGAGGTATGCACCCAATAATGCATAAATCTGTGTATGTAGATGCATACATCCCAATAGTGTGGGATTATTTACACTTCAGTCACCTAAAATCGGACGGCACATTTTTTAGCAAGTCAATGGAAAGTGGTGTTTTCATTTCTTTAGGTAAATCCAGGTAGAATGAATTGCTTCCAGAGGTGCTCAGCCTAGGCTAGAAGCCTGATTTTCAGTTGATAAACTGTGAGGGAAGAAACCTATTCCACTGACTCTCTGGCTCTGGGGAAGATTTAAATGCAGGACCTTCTGTTGGTTACTTCTGGGATGTGTCCAGTTTTTTTTTCAGCAGGTGGGTTGTGTGGGATTGAGGTTCTATGAAACACCACAAACACCTATAAATAGGGATTTGGCATAAAGCTTTACCTGAGCCAAAAGTAAGGAAAAAAAAAGGTAAAATAGTTTAGAATCTGTCTTTGATACTTGTTGCTTAATTATCACTGGGGGCTGTTTATCACCTCTGGAGAAAGGCAGAGTAGGCTGTCAGGATCAGTCAACTGTGTATCCTCTCACTGTCCCATGATATGGTCATGGTCCCTGAATACATTGTCACATGCTTTCCTCTGCCCTGAACAAACTGACAAATTGTTCAAATTGTAGGGCTCTAAAGAATGGCCAACCACCGGATCTTCTTTCAGGGAAAACAAACAAACTCTGGCTTTTTTGTTTTATTATAATCAGAGGTTCCCTTTTTAATCATTCCAGTTTCTAGTCACATGGGGTATGAACTGCCTAAGAGAGCCTGAGGAGAGCAGGAGTATGAGAGAAAGGAGGGGGAGCTTAGACAAAAAGCTTCCTCACTGGCGACAGGAAGGTTCCACAGCAAGGCAACGGAACAGGGACCTTTGCCTCGAGGTCAGGGTTTCCAATACTTCTCTCAGTTAAGGTTTTGAGAGGTTGTTCCCTTGGAGAAGAATATGGGATGGATGACAGCTGCCTTTATACTCCAGCTGGGTCCATTCTCCTACATCTTGGTCCAATCACCTACACTGAGATCCTGGAACACAGTTCTGGGTTTCAGCCATCATTGTAAAACCCTCTAATTTGCCACTGCTGAGTATTTGGTCTGCAGGGACCAACATGGATTTTAACATTACCTGTGAAAAAGGACAGGGAAGAACATACAGATCTCAGACCAAACCCCAGGCTTTATAGGAGTATGGACATTTGCTTTCCTTAATATAAAGAATTCTTTCCCTTATCCTAGGCATAACAAAATCCTGGGGTCAAAACCTGGTTCCACATGGAGTCAGCTTTTCTGGAATCCCCCTGGAATTTCACACATTCCTCTTAAAGGCTGAGCAAGCTTTGCAACCATGCTGGACTTCAAGGTTTCCTAAGGATGGAAGTCCCTATCCAGAACTTGATGAACATTTGTGAACGATGAGTCTGGGGTAGCTACTGATCCTTTGTAGCATGCCCGTTATAAAGAACGAGATCTAATGAAAACATTAGCATGTACACTTAGTGAAAGCCCTCTCAGAGAACAGAAAGATCAGAAAAAGCTAATTTTGATACTTTTTCCTACTTGAAAATCAGTCTTATACATGTGGTTACATGCTTAAAACCTCCCTTGTTTTAGCATTCCTCTTGAAGCTGGTAACTTCTTTCTTTACACCAACCCCCTTGAGCTGAAAAAAGACTTTCATTTCCTTTAGCAGGGTCCTGAACCCATGCAAATTACTACATGAGGCCAAAGACTTCTACCACACCAGCACAGGACCTCACTTGAACAATGCCTCCGGTCCCTTCTTCATGAGCCAAGGAGCTCACCCTTAGCCATGTTTAGCAGCTACCAGGAAGGTTTTACATGTAGTTTCTCTCTTTACAACCTCACATTTTGCCTCTGTGCCTGACAAATGTTTGTGAAGTTTCCTCAGGCCTGATCAGCCATGCTGATGCTGATCCAGCTGTGACCTGTTAGGGATGGAGGCATTACCCAGGGACTCTCGGTCCCTTCCCTCTGTTCACATATGCAAAAATCCCTTTCTGTCCATACTGGTAGAAAATAACTCCTTTGCTCCAGCACTGGAAAAGTCACATAGCCAGGACACTGGAGCCTGGTTTGTTACTTCCCATAAGACCTTTCAGGCTGATGATCTGGGAGACATCTCTCTCGCCAGCTTTTCTGGCCTCATGTTTACCATGGGATGTAATATTTCATGTCCATTTGGGCCAGGACCAGGGATGTCATCCCATGGCTCCAAATGACAGTAAATCCACCCCGTCCCTTGGGGTGCAGCTCTCCCTGCACTGCATTACTCTTCTGTTCAGAAACGTGCCACATATTTCCTCTGTGGGCTTTGCTGATTTCCAAATTGCAGCCTGTGGAGTCTCTCATGCCTCTGGCTGCTAGATCAAAGATCCATTTTATATCAAGAGTTTTTCACTCCATAAGTCCCCTAATCACTTGTTAACCTGTTAGCCCATACACCATCTCTCTTTTCCTCTCACTGGTAAGCATGTTTGCCAGGCTATAAATCTTTCTGTCAGCTCTTCTTTGAGCTTCCCCCAATTTTTCTTTTTAAAGCACCAGCTCCAGGACCGGACACAGGTTTTTATTCTCATGTGGTTGCCAGAGGTTGGTTTCACAAACCCGCTTGTAAACCCATCTCCCTTCTATTTATTTCTGCCAGTTCTGGCTGACAAAAGTGAGAGGGAGAAGGAAAGTGATAGTGTGAAGTTGTTACTTTTAACTGTGTGCTCCTGATGTGGAGGAATCTTTCATGGTTTTTTGGGGACTACCCAGTGACTCTTGGTTTAACAGAAAGCAGCGGTTACTGGCTTATCTTTCTGAGACCTGACAGCAGATCTCCATAAATAAGGTGGTTTTGAACAGAATCATGATCAGTCCCACCTACTGCTCCCACCCTGGCAAAAAGCAAGGTTGCTACAGCATCCTCTCCCTCCCATATTCACAGGACATGACCATGCTGAGCAAGGCTAGGTTGAAATGCCACCCTCCCAGTTCTCCTGCCCTGGCCTTCATCATGGGACACCTCTTTAGGTGCCCACGAATTGGGTAATGGCTCCATCAATATGATGCTTGAGTGCACCATGCCCCAGTCAGAGATGCTGTTGCCAAATCTCTGTGTGGGCACATGCCCACTCCTATGCTGGAGATTGCCATCGGGTCACCATGATAGATTAACCCTATGTCTCCTCTAGTCTCTGGGGAAAGTGTTGCTTCACCCACCAGAGTGTTTTTAAGGGAGGATGTTAAAAAGTCCCCAGCGAGCTCATAAGGTCAGGCTAGGCTGGGGACAGCAGTCATCTCAAACACAGCAGGGAGGATACTGTTTGCTTTAGAATTATTATGGTTTTTTTACTTAAAAAGAAAAGAGAATTGGAAATGATTATAGGAGTCTCAATTTCTCTCTCTCATACGTATACATATCTATATGTGTATATATATGTATTTGAAAAATGCAACCCACAACTTTTGGTTTAAATTTGATCTGACAATATCCCTTTAACATGAAACTCTTAAAGCCGTAATTGATACCCTAGTTGGACAATATCACAGATTATTTCCTGTCTGTGTTTTGACTGTCCTGGTCGAACAGCTTCCAAGCCTAATACAGAGTCAACGAAGAGAAACAACCCTCAGCTACTATTATTCCTGTTACTCATTCTACCAAAATAATAAAAATAATGAAACCACAGCCTGCCTTGAACAGTAAAGATCTTTTAAAAGCCCTTCCTAAGCTGAGCCTTGATGTATCTTGCATATCTTAGGGAACAAAATATAGCTGGTAGTTTTGACCAAGGAATTACCAGTGATGTTCCTTGGCTGGGCTCGTGTCCGCACTGCTCATAAAGCGCTGCCTCGGGTGCAGATATGAGCACCGGGAACTCCCTGTCCCACCCACGGCTGACCACCCAGCTGCCCTGGGCCTGGCCACGTGCCGGCTGTGTCGTGCCGGCACCCCAGCAGGCGGGAGGCCACGTGCGGGCGGCGTCTGTGCAGCCCCGTGGTCTGCACAGGCGACAGCAAACCTGGTCTTTGGAGGGGCTGGGGAGCAACTTGCCAAGGGGAGTTATGGACTTCCCCTCCCGGCTCTCAACATGGGTGAACATGGTGGGTAAAGCTCGAGGTACAAAACCCAGCAAATCCTAGACAGCTGCGGTGCCAGAACTGAGCTAGGTGATATTTTTCATCAAATGTTTTTTATACCAGGAGAAAAAAGAAAATTAAAAAAATCCCATTCTGATTTAGTAGTACATTTTATGAATTCATGCCTTTCCCCCTGAGCAGTTCATTTAGGCAGGGAAAAAGCACCCAATAATAATACCAAAGCCCCTTTCCGTCCAATCATTTCATTCCAATAGGTTGGAAAATAAATGTTTTCCATTATTTGCCTTGGAAATAGGTCTTAATTTAAAAATAAATCCGTTAATTTACCTTTCTGTATTATTACATGTGTTTAAAGATGGCTAACATGGAATTTAAAATGCCAGTATAAAAATGCCTGTTTATTTTCATTCTCATTTGGTAAAATTCTTCTTTAAAAATCCATTTAAACAGAAAAGGATCTCTCTCCCCATCCTTGTTTTGTTTTATCAATTTAAAAAAGCTCCAAGAAAGCAGAAAAGAGAAAGTCCAACACGATGTAAATCTCCTCACCTATTGTGAAGCCTGTCTGTGAGGCTTCCAGTGGTATCTCGGCGTGACGCAGCTTCCCCCAGCTCCCTTTGGCATGTTTGCACCCTCAGCCCCCTCCTGTTGTCAGAGCAAGGGTGTCTCAGCTGAACTACTTCAGAGGTGGAACACGGTTACAAAATTGATCAGTTTTGTTAGTTTTACCCCAGCAACTTCACAGACTAAACCCTATTTTCAAAAGACATGTAAATGCTACTGCTTTCCAGTGAGATATCCAGCTTTTTCCTTTCCTCAACTCCAGTCTTAGGTTTCTAAACTACTCACAGACTGTCTTGAGAATCTTTGCTTAGACATGATATGTTGGCCTAGATTTTGCCTCATGAAGAGCATCTCTCTGGGCCAGGTGGGAACTCCTAGACATTGTTCCATACAATATTTTTGACTGCTGTGTTAGGTTTCTTTGGGATTATCTCCTTTTCTTTCAGGAGAGGTTCTTCTCAGGAACTGGGTCATAGTGAATTTTATTCTGAGGGCATAAAACCAAAAGGTCACATTCACGTCTGGTGAAATGCCAATGATGTAGTGATTTTACAGCTGGTAGAATTGTTCCTCAAGAATTAAAAGTGGGAAAAGCTCTCAGAGATTGCTGAGTTTGTAATCCCTCATGGGAACAGTCAGTGGTGACCAAGTAGGAGGAACCTCAGGGCAGCAGAATGAAAGGGAAAACTGTTTTCAAATCTCATAATCTTAAGGCAGGGAGGGAGAGCAGTTGGGGAAAATGAAATAAAATAAACAGGCTTCACACGAGGTACAGTAAGAGGGTTGAAAGAAGGTAAGATGGATAATTAAGCAATAAGACACGACAGGCTGTGCATTTCTGGGTGATTATTGCATGCCTACTATGATGTTCTTTAGGAGCAAACTTTTGCTGCACCAGAACAAGAATCACCCCCCAGGGACAGGCTGGCAGGAGGGTCTAATTGCTGTTATTACAAAATTAATTTTGAAATTAAAATAATAATAAGAAGAAGAAAAAGGGACAACCTCCCTCTGCACCATGTTGTTTGTTAGAACGTGTTATGGGAAAAGAGATGACATCATCCACAGTCGGCTGTCAGAGGGAGGGCGGTGACATCACTGCCAGCCAATCCCCGGCTGCATCCTGGCAGTATGCTGGCTTTCGCATGGCTGTTCTTTCTTTCTTTGTCATTCCTTGGCCTGGGTTCCCTGCCTTCAGGTCAGTGCGCTCAACTAACTTGTCCTTGTGTAAAAACTTCCGTCTTTTATCCCTTTCTGAAAAATCCTAGTTTTGCTCCTTGCCATATTCTATCTCCCCCTTTTGGTAAAAAAAAATAAAAATAAAACCATAACTATTTGAGATGCGGGTGGTAACGCGTACCATGCCTGTGGTGCAGAAACATGGTGTTTCTTTGGGATTTCTTCTGCAAAGATAATTTTTTCCTTCTACTCTGTCACCCCCCTACCTCCTACCTACCCACCATCCTCAGTAAACCCCCTGGACTGGAACTCCATACTATCATTCCATTGACTGGGAAGGAAGAAGATATACAAGGAGAAAAGTGTTGATCTTCGGAGGACACTTCCAGCACTCCTTGCCTTTGCTATGCCTATTTAAAACCCAAACCAGAAGTTCTACTTACTTTCTATGAAGAGCTGTACACTCCCAGAATTTCCCATTGGTTCCTTCACACGGTTACCTGCCTCAGCTTACAAAACGTTATCTTTTTCTCTAGAAGAATCAATTTTAAAAGGATCAAGACCTAAAAAACACAAAAAAGAAAAACATGTTGAGTGGACCACAGTGCCATTTATCAAAAATACTGTACAAGAGTACAGTAATCTCTTATTCAAGATTTAAGAGGAAATCACTGCATAGCTGTCAAATGATCAAACACATGGCAGGGGGGGTGGAACTAGATGATCTTTAAGGTCCCTTCCAACCTAAACCATTCTATAAAAGAGTGAGTGCTCTTAGTATACATGGAGCTTTATCAGCACTGAGTGGTTATGCCCAGAAGTTCTCTGTTTAAGCTAGGTTGGATGGGAAACATTCCATATGAAAATTTTTATGCTTTCAGAACCAAATCTCCTATTCCTGTTTCTGAACCAAATGCCTTCAGGAATCCTTATTCCAGAGAAATTCAGTAATGACTTTTTAAAATTACTATTATTTTTTTCCTTTTTGCAAAGGAAAAGAGATTCTGGCATTTCCCTGGGAAGGGAATTCCTCTTTTTTTGTTGTTCTGGTTGGTTTTAGTTTATTCACAAGTAATCTGAATGCCTAACAAAGACTTCTTGTCAGAACATCTAGTTGCCTTAGATATATGTATCTGAGCAGCTCTACATTTAGAGTTTTTACATACCTAGAATTTTCCCCTAAAGATACAAATGGTTCAGGCAAAGCAAATAGCCTCCTTCAAACCGGTCTCCAGACTCTACTGTCATTCATCCCAGCTGAGACTCCAATATTTACTGGGCAGCTGTGTATCATTAGCTGTTGAGTGGTGATATCAGGACTCTGCTCTTGATAGCTGCAGTACAAAACAGGAGACAAGCTAAGACTGGATGAAACCGAGGACAGCAGGAAAGGAAGATGCACAGAGAAGTGAAATGGCATACCCATGTTCACACCAGAAATAGTAGCAAGATCAGGATTGGGTTTCAGGACTTCTGAAACTCAACCCAGAACTGTGCCACTAGTGGATATTTTGGCTGGTTGTCAGGAGATGTGGGGGAGGACAAATCCAGCTCACCCCTGTCCCCAGAATCGATTATGTTCATGTGAGTTATACTTATCAAATTGAAAAATTGGTCATTAGAATTGTGTTCTCAAAAATGAAGCTTTGCTCATCCTCACCCCCAGAAAAAACACAACCCACAATTAAAAAAAAAAAACCACAAACACCACCACCAAAAACCCCCAAACCCAGAAAACAAACCAAAACACAAATCTGGAAAGTAATTTAAGCTCCACAGCTTCATTGTACTTACTACATGAGGAGGCGAGATGTTTTTCACATGCCACTGCATATTACCAACATCTCATCAAAGGGATGAACCTGTGACCTTTAACATCAAAGTCTGCGCTCCATCGTTAGAATTAAGGAATGACCTGCAATACTCGTTATCCTTAGGTGATCCTGCCAGTGTAATGGGAACATGATGTTATATAAATGTTATATATATGTGTGTGTGTGTATATATATCTACACACACACACATATATACTGCTGTAGAAAGAGGGGCTCTCAGGAGAGCTTCTCGGGAGAGAAAGGGTTAAATGAATCACCAGTAGGTGAATGCGAAGTTGCTTATGCACACATTTTCTTGTAAAGATCTGGTCTCTGTCTCTGCATTAAGTACATGCAGAGACTCGCTGTATCCAGGTTGACAGCTCTGGCATTATACATCTGTGGGGAAAGGTTAAACAGCATCATGGCACCGCTTGGAAAGACTTAATAGATGGAATTGTACCTTCTTAGCCTCCCACATTTTTTAAGGTAAACTGAAGTGGGAAATTTCACAGGGCTAATCAACAAATTTCTACTTCATGGACAGTGTTAAGCCATCATGTCAGAAGGCTGGGAGTGGGGACTGATACTCACAATTTGAAGGGAGGAAAGAAAACTAGGTAATATATGTATAAAATAAGGCAATTCTTTTCTGTAGGCATGAAGTTCCCTTGACCCTCTCCACACCACATAGCCCGTTCACAAGGAATCAGAAGCAACAGCTCCAAGGGAAATAAAAATCAAGAAAGAAACAGGGTTGGATGAAGGGTGGGAAGAAGAAGAAGGAAAGTTTTCCAAGTTTTGGTTAGGGTAGTCAGAGAGATGAGTGCAGACAGTATTTGTCATCCTCTTCTGAACACAGCTTCACAGATACTGAACACAAACAGTTTCTTTCTAGTGGGACAGGATCACCCATTGGTTGAAACATTAACTTTCCATTTTCCAGGGCCAGTTTCCTGCTCTACCCCAGACTTGCTGTGCCAAATTGCCCTGGGCATCTGCCAAGGTGGCGGAGATGTGGCCTTCGGTGTCTAGGTGATCCTGCTCTGGCAGGGGGGTTGGACTAGATGATCTCTGGAGGTCCCTTCCAACCCCTACTGCTCTATGACTCTGTGTGCTCAACTCACGGCCAGGGTTTTGCTCTCTTCCTCGGTCATTGGCCTACCACCCTTCATGGCTAACCCCACTTGGACCCTTTAGAAAGCTCTGGCTCTTGGGCTGAGACATCTCCTTAGGCCAAGCTTGAAGGTTTGCAAAATGGCAGGCCAGATGAGTTTTTGGTTTTGAAAGATTTTAGACTGGATCTGCAAGGGCGGGTGACAGTTCACCAGCTGCCTCTTCTGACCAAGAAGGTCCTGCTCAGTGCTGTGCAGGAGGAAGCTTAAAAGGGAGCCGCATGGGCGGATAATGAAATGGATGAGTGGGGAGGCTGTTCCACACAGAAGAGCAGAAGGGTAGACACTGTGAATTTGTATATTTACTTTCAAAAACTGGTTTTTCCATTGTCTTCTGATCCAAAATGATGGTCTTGCTGCATCTAAGAGCAAACTAATGAAGCCCAAGTACCCAAATGAAGTTCAATTTATAAACCTTTCTCCTTCTCTCTTTTTCCTAGCACACTTGCCTTCAGGCAGCTGGACAAGGGAATGAGCACACCCGGAGCCCAAGGTCTTCAGGGTGCCCAGCAGAGGCTCTCACCTGTTTGTGCAGCAGGTGACAAACAGGTTTTCCCCACCAGATCACCTGGCAGATGTGTGTCTACTCATCAGGGAAGGTGGGGCCGAGAGAAAACAGAATCAAGCCCCAAACTCAGTTCAGTGAAGAGATGCTGGAGACAGGGTGCTGTAATTCAGTTGTACTTGGGCTCTACGCACAGGCAAAGCTCCCAGAGTGCCCAGTGATGTTCCTGGGGCATTGAGCATGATGGTACCAGCAGGCTACAGCTGGGAGACAGGGTAAGAGATCAAGCAAACATTTCAGGAGGGAACTGTGGGCTCATCTTGTCACAGACACCTGGCAAAACAGACCTACACTCAGAGATGTCTCTTCTGGTCAGACTTCTTAGCACCTCAGAGCAGCCTCTCCCTCCAGAAGTTCCTATGGAGAAAAGTAATCCAAACATCTGCAAATCAACATAATAGTTGATGGCTTCTTTCAATTCCCACTAAACAAATTGTTCTTGAAAGCAACTTTTGCTTCTCCCACCCCCACCCCTACTCCCCCCTTTTTTTTTGGCTTCTCCTGCTGTCACTTGCATCTTGACTGAAGTTTTCCCCCTAACCTCCCTTTTTTCTACACTTTCATAAAATTGTTTCATTTTCTTCTTCCCTCACTTTTTGAGGCTGGAAATACACTCATTAAAATTTTGCTGGGGAGAAAAATAATAGAAAGATAGAAATTATAGAAATAATTCCAAGGTGGTGGAATTATAATCTAACAGAAAGATAACCAACTTGAATCATCCAATCCTGCCTGACCCCAACCCTCCCCTCAACCCCTGTCAAATGTTTCTCATGATTTTCAGGTCAATCATGTATTTGGGAGTTTCCATGCAACAAATTTTCATTTTACTCATTCAAGTAAATTTTCTTCACAAGCTTTCTGTGTAGCCTGAAGCACGCAGCTATTTTTGAATCTTTCTATCTTTTTGAGGGTGAGGCAGAGTCAAGTTACCTTGTCATCAAATTCTCATTTTGGCAAGAAGGGTGGTGGGGTGAAGAAACAGAGGACTTTATAACAATAATCACTAACCAAAACAACTTCAGAGTGCCTGAACTTGTTACTGTGTCTGTTCAGTTCTTCGACAATATGTCAAGCAGAAAGAAAACAGCTTAATTTTTCACAAGCCTGGTTGCTTTCTGAAGCTAACAACAACACGGCAACTTGTTTGAACTAGTGAATGGAGGGAACATGCTATTAATACCAGAGTCACAGCAGCCCATTCCCCGCAACCCACCAGATGTCTGAATTTAAACTGCCACCTCACGTATCACATCAGTTTCCATGGGCAAAATCTTGGTCTGTGTTCCAAATGCCCTAGAGGCACTGAGCTGTTCTTGCGAGGCCTTTGATATGGTCTGTTAGTAATACAGTTGTAAAAACCCATCTGCATTTATGGTGCATTATTATTAATACAGCTCCTGTTCCCATCATTGTTTTGTTATTATTTATGCATTATTTCCCCTCATGCAACTAGATTGCTCTGGGGACTGATAGATATATCATACAAATCCTTTCACCTTTCTATCAGTCCAGTTTGGTATCCTGCCTGATCCCTTGCTGGTAGATTGTATGGCATAACTATGTGTTCACATCAAACACCAAAGTTTCTCAGAAAAGAAAGAGGGATTCTGGGAAAACTCTGAAGGAAACCAAAATAAGACCATTCCCTGTGGAATTCGGTTGTGGCAATCCTTGAATATCTTGCCTTCCATATCTTCCAAAAAAAGACACAAAACCCCCAAATGTTTAGGCCAAAACTTATTTGGTCTTCATCAAAAAGTCAAAATTCCTGTGGAAAGAAGACACTTTTCAAGAAAATGTACATTTAATCAAAGCTACAGTTTCCCAGCAAAGTCAGTGTTGACAGCAGCTGTGCCAAAGCCGAGAGACTGCTGGGCAATACCACCTCCTCCTGCCAGGGGATTGTCCCGGGCCACTTGACCTGATCCACGGTGGGGAGAAGAAAGCCAAGTGCTTTGCTCATTGAGCTGTCAGGTAATAAGAAGGAGCAAAGCCTGTGTACAGGGAAAGAAGTAACTGGAGACTCAATAGGGATTATGGGCAGAGGAGTAACTGGAGGGGGACAAGAGGCCAAAAGGATGATAAAGGGTTTGCGTGGAGGGAAGCAGACCTCTACAGTGGCCTGGGTCTGTGCAAGTTCATCCCAACATTTTGGGTCAGAGTAACCTCCAAACAGGTCTTCTGTTCCCATGGTATACAGCTCCCCCAGGACCCATGCTCTGGTGAAGTCACCAACTGCAGTCAGTCCCTGGAGCCTTTTCTCTGGGGCAGCCCAGAGCCTGAGGAAAGGTGAGGACATTGGCTCTGGCTCCAGAGACCTCCTGCATGCACATACCCGTACATGAAAGTCAGTGCCACTTCCAGATATGCTGTGCATTTCTTCATTCTTGAAGGTTTCTTTTTTCTTCCGTTCTTTTTTTTTTTTCCCCCCAAGATCTAAAATTAAGAAATCATGCAGATGGAAAACATCTGCCTGTTCTTTGTGCATGGAAAAAACATAACACATGGCAGGGATGATAAATAATAATAAATAATGATGATGATGAAAGCATTTTGAGAAGTGCAATGGTTTGTCCAGAGCAAGCATCACACAATCTGTGTCAGGGCTAAGAAGGATAAATAAACTGCTGTGGTTTGAAATTCTGTAAATGGCAACACGATTTTGAGGCATTTAGGAAGAGCAGATGCTGACTATGGCTTGGTTTTTCATGGGTTTGCTCCTTAGTGCCTCGTCAGAGGCTCTTCAGGTGTGCAAAAGAAGCCTGACCTCTCCCGAGTGCAGGTCTGTTTATGTATGAGTCACAGATCACTGTCTCTACTAAAACTAACACAGCTAGGCCAAAGAATGACATAGTCTCCCAGTGACATAATATTCCTCTTTTCTATCTTGTTACCTAATACAGGGTTATGAAACCAGATCCGTGCAACAAGTCATATATTTGCTTCCCTGAGGTTATCACAAAGAAAGGGTAGCTTTTCACCCAGAAGACATAATTCTTGGTGTCTCCCAAACACCCACACAGAAATTAGCTATAATTGCATCCCCAAGAATCTCACCTAGACCTTCATCAGGGTCCACCTAAAACTTCTTCCAAGGTTTGGGTTGTGCCTGGTCATCTCAGACTGTAGATAATGGCGTTGTAAAACCCAGTGAGTGTTATCTGTTGGAGAAAGACAAAGGGGGTTATTTAATGAGTTGTTGGGTTTCAGCTGAGTTTCCAGGCTGCAGGTGCTCTGCTTAATGTTTGCTGGCAGGCTGGTGCTCTCCCTGCTTTTGTAAGTAACTAGGACCAAATGATGCCTGATTTTGAAAACATTTGAAGCTGTGACAGGTCTGCAGGCAGAATAGACAGAGACGGTGGGGAAGGACTTACCATGGAAAGTCTGTATCTACATTAGGAGAAGCATTCAGGAGAAGGTGATTCATGGCCACGTGTGTCAGCAGGTCTGAACACTGGTAAAGTGCCAGGACTGGGTACACTTATGGCCGATGAACCAACGTGACACCAAACCTTTCAAAGGACAGCATCAGCCTTGCCCACCTTCAGACTTCAGCTGTTTATGGCAGGTACCTCTAAGAGCCTGGGATCTCTCTCAGCTTCTAGGGCGACCATCCTGTAATGTCTCAGGCAGGATGATTCACAAATGGAAATATCATTGAAAAAAGCTGAATCCTAATGCTCATGACAAACCGTGTTCTCTGCGTGTGTCTCTGTGCATTTTGCCAGCGTGTTTGTGTGAGCGCTCAGAGTGTAAACACAGCGTAGCATTTACTTTTTTTGTGTGTCTGCTGGAATGCTTGAGTTTAAGACATAAAAAAAACCCCAAACCAAACCCACCAAAAAATATGAAGGAATCAGAGCTGAGCAACAGGAGAATGATGATGCAATGATATTGCAGCAGCAAAAGCAAAACGATCTGCTAAAAATACACCAGAGGGATCTAAATATTTCCATAAACAGATGGAGGTCGGAGCCCAAATGGAAGAAAAAAATGCAAGTAAAGGAAATTGTATTTGACAACCATAAGGGTCTTATAGTTCTTCTGTGTCTTTTATCCCAAAAGGGTTTTTTACAGATGCTCACAGTTAGGCAAAAGAGGAGTCTGATCCCACAATGCTTTACTCACATGAGTAACCCTAATTTATGTTCGTAGACTCAAAGGGGCCAATGGAACTGCCATGTGAGCGATACCTTGTATGAGTTCTTTTAGAGGAGGCATCTGGCAGTGCTTTATAGTGAAGACTGCAGAGCAGTTTCCATGTTAAATGTCTCTTTTATTAATTCTCATAATTTTTTTTTTTTTTTTCTGTTTCAGAGCATTTACATTTTCGGCTGAAGTTTTCCAAATGTAGTCCATGCCTGAATGAGAATTTTATTGGGATGCATGAGGAAGAACAGCTTCAGGCTGGCTGGAAAAATATGTTTTCCCTTAAACAAAAAAGTCCAAGCCTTTTCCTGACTCTTTCTAGCCCCTTTATCTAAACAAATGCGAAAGGGCTAAACTGTCACTGGCTGAGCTGTCCTACAGGGAGTCAGGGATGATGAGATCTGGTGAGGTTTCAAAACCAAAAACACCCTAGATATTTTTTAAATTTGTAGGTACCTGAAATCCTGAGTAAGTTCCACAGGGGGGAAATTCAGCTGCTAGAGAAAGGGTACCAGAGAGCTGCATGGCATGTGCTCCTTTAAAGCCAGATGCCTGTGCTCAAGCCTTGCTTTGATCTTGCCCAAGTTCACCCAACTACAAGTGGGAACCTGACTTTCTGACTGTGAAACCAAAACCAGGTGTGATACCAGCTGTGTCATTTCGCTGCAGCTCTGATGGGCCTCCTTGGTTCTGGATAGATCTTAGGCAGGATTTAAGAAGCAACAGCATATACCCCTCTCCTGCCTGGAAGTTACAATCTCCCTATCTGAACCCAGTACAAAGACTGTGAGGTACCTGATTAGGGAATCTTGGCTCCTAAGCTGCTGTGTCTCATCTTCCCAGCAAGGATGAAACCTTGTGTATCCCCAACAATGTACATTCCGAGGGGTGGCAACCACCAGCACATTTGAAAGCTTCTGCACAAATGTTTTCTGCTGGACAAAGCAAACTAGTTCCCTTTCATGAAGTAAAAAAAAATTCTTTGGGTTATTTTTGTTTGTTTGTTTTATTTCTGGCTCTCAGTCATATCTAATAATCAGCCTAGAAAGAGAGGGGTAAAATGTTATTTCAAGATTTAAAAAACCCCAAAGCCAAACACACTGAAATGATGTATTTTGAGAATACTTGGCTTTAAAGTTCCACATTTCACACTCTTCTTTCTAAACAAGCATCTATCCAAACCAAGACACTTCTAAGAAAATGTATTTCTTTTAAATGAAGTTTTTTAACAGGAAAATGTCTTGGAAAAAATGTGTCCTGATCTCTTCTTCAGACAAACAAGAGTGACTATTTCGTGCCTAGGGAGGCCAGGCTGTACTATTCAGCCATTCATATGGATGCCTCCAGCCAGCTTAGTGAATACGGTATTACGCAGTTTAATCCTTGTTGTACATTGCACATCTTCCTTGGTGCATTGTACCAGCACCTTAGGCTATAGGAGGTGGACCAGAAGATGCCTGGGTCTGATCTAAATGACTGTCATTCTAAGCAGGGGCATACCATGCACAACACGGTAAACCCATCAAGCTCCCTTGTCTTACTGTAATTAAACTACATTCATGATGACGAGAACTAAGCACCTGTAATTATCACCCTAAAATGAAGTAGAGATAATGAGATGTGAGGCTTGAGGGGCTGATTATAAGACACCCATGTTAAAAGGACCTCAAGTACTGTTTTAGAATGATGACTGATCAGTACGGTGATCTGTGAAGATACCAGAAGAGCTGCAGTTTCTTTTTTGTCACTTCAGATGTTGTCTAATGCCAAACTGGATGTTTCAGTTTGCCTGCTGTGGGAATAGCAGATCCAGTCTAGCTTCTTGGGTCTTGCTTTTTTTTTTTTTTCCCCAAGAACGTGTCCTTGCAGAAATAAAACCCGTTTGCAACCTATAAACATGTCTCATGTTCTGTTCAAAAGATAGGAGAGGTTTTCTTCCACAGCTGTTGACAGGAATGGTCAGACCTCCTGCATTACCCAAACAAAAATCTTCCTGTGCTTCTGCTCTACATTTTTAATGTTGTATAGCTGCAAATCATTTTTGCTTCACCTGTTCTACACTCTGGATGCCTTGTCCCTATCTGGTGATACACACCGTGTCATTGCTGTAACTCCAGGCAGCACAAACACCATTAGGAAAGAAGCTATATGAAAACACGACAAAAACGGGTTGGTGATGCCCTAAAGCTGTGTGTCGGGAAAGCCCAATTTGCTGCAGACAGACAGCTCCTCTCCCTTCGCTGTGTACTGAGGTAAACTCCCAGCCTGGGCTTGGCTCACTCTGCCTTGTGAAGAGTCACTGCTGATGTTGATTTATTTAGCGGTTGAGTGGTAGGTTTTGGAAGAGGCAAGAGGAAGCTCTCCCTTCCTGTTCACACACAGCTGTTCTCCTCCGAGACACGCCTGGATTCACTGGAGGACCACTGGCCTCTGCCAGAGCTCTATCACAGGCAGTGTTTACAGCTGTCCCACACGGACAACCGGTGTGTGGTCTGGAGCTATTGATGGAGAAGTGAGACAAGTGCATTCCACGGAATTTATTCTCTCTACATCTTCCGGAGCTCCACAGACTCCCTGGTATCAGCTGTCACGAACCCCTTAGACCTGGCTGAGGCAGGATAACAGAAGACTAGCTGTACAGAGCTACCGGTACTCCTTGCAGGAGCTGTCGTATTACACACAAGCTGTATCCATCGGGAAGGGCTGTAATTCAGCCTTAGCCTTTGGAAGCAGCCATCTCCTGTGGTATTCAGAGCCATATAAAAAAAAATCTCTGGCAGAGGGGAAGCTGTGTGCATACACGAGCTCTCCGTCTCTGTGCCTGGAGAGGTATCATAAGGGTTACATGAGCTTCAGGAGTTTGCCTTTTTATAAGGAACCTGCCAAGAAAAAAAGGGCTCTGCTGATTTCACATTTTTAAAACACAAGAACAAAATAAAAATATCTGTGAAGCTTCTGATCTGTGCAGATGAGGAAATGCTAGGAGCAGTGAACTCACCTGTGGCAATGCGGTGGAGGAGTGCTGCCCTTACTCATCCCAGTGCAGACAGCAGCCCCACCTCTTGGCCCACTCCAGAGGCTACGAACAGGCCTGGTTTCAAAGCCCTTTGCATGCAGAATTATCCAAACCCTGCTACTAACAGTGGTTAGGAAACATGGAGCCAACTGCAAGGGGTGGATGCCTTCCTTATACTATTAGTGATGGCATTGCCACACGTGTGGACTCAAAGCCTTCCAGGAGAGCATCAAACCCTATAAACTGCCCAGGTCAGTGAAGCCAGGCTCCCATTACAGGCAGCAGGTTGCCCCCCGTACCTTTTGCAGCAAACCACCTCATGTAAAGCTTGCTCTCACCGAGGTGGGTAGGCATGGTCTCACCAAAGCAGGCAGGCATGCATTGTAGGCCCAGTCACCAAATTGCTCACGTTTCCTTGGGACCTTCTGCCTAATGCAGGGAGTTGGGCACATTATAAAGACTCTGCTGTCCTCCTCCATGTGTTTAAGCTTTTTGGACGAAGAGGAGGCTTGTATGATGAAGCCTCAAGAACTGGGGAAAATATTCTGTTTTCCTGGATTGTTTCAACATCAGGACCTGGGACAACTGCAAAAGCTCATCACTGCTCTCAAAGTCCTTCACTGAGCTTCGCCTTAAAGGACTGTGGAGTCCTTTACTGGTGCTCTCAGAGGAAGGCAAGGGTAGATTTCAGGATAAACTGGGAGATTTATGGAGGTGAGCTCAGGCCTCAGTAGCATGGAATTGCAGTAGAGAAACTTGCTCAGCTCTGACAGTTTATTTTTGGTTTAACTCAGTGAATTCCATACTGTGCTGAAGGCACCTGAAGCACAATGATAGTATGAGCCTATGTGAGTCTGTGTGATGGAGCTCAATGGATAGCCTTTCTATCAGGCCAGAATCCAGAAGAACCTCACTTCTATCTCTCAGGAGACTATGCGTATGGCTCTGGAGGTTCATCCATCTCCAGTTCAAACCACTCAGTTTCATACAAATATGTCCCAGTTCTGCTCTGAGTTACACCCTCTGACTCGAGCAGAACCACATGAATGTTATCAAAAAAAGAACACAAAGCAGAATTTAACCCTATTTTTTTTCTTCATACACTTCTTAATGTATGTTACAAATGTGAAATCACAGAAACATTAATTCTGGAAATATCTGTCCATGTTAGACAACATAGTTCACCAAATGGAAAGATGGAGATTGTCCAGGATTAATAACATGGAAAAGTACATATTTGATGTGATAAATATTTGGAAGGCAGCTTTATTGTCAGGAGTATAAAGACCCACCCGTTACTTGGAAAATCAGGACAAAGAAACAGAATATCTCACTTTAAGAAAAACATCAAGGAGAAAAGAGGAAGTTATCCAAGAACTGGGGAAACTTGACCAGAGCCTGCAGGGATTTTAAATTGCAAGACTGTTTGTTGTTTGAACTGAGTCACACCGATGCAACAGAGAATTTGTCCTTGGCAGCAGAACTGTTAGAATGGAGAGTTAATACTCCCTTGTGTCAACCCACTGAATCCAGGTCATCATGTCTTAATTAAAGTGTACATGCTATGAAATACCACTGAACGTCAATCCAGTTCCTTAGTGTATAGAATACTATGTTTATTTATGGGGATTGGCAGTCACCTCTGGAAAATTAAAAAAAAAAGCGCTATTAAAATATAAAGATTGCCCATTAATGGGAGAAAAACACTGTCATTCCCTAGGTTGCCTTCTCAGCTGGTTTTGGTGAGATTCCTGCCTATGGGTCATCTTTTCACACATTAAAGTAGTTCTTCACTACCTCAGATGGGTGCAATTCAGTCTTACTGGGATGACAATGCATGTATAGATGAGGCAGAATTTTGGTTTAGAATAAGCTCCCTATGATGGGCCAACCATGCAGCATGAAGTATGAAAGCATTTTCAGATTCTCCTCTACTGAAATCTCAGACATATCTCAGGGGTGACCATCAAGTGTCTGTGAGCTCAAATACCGGAGACACATGTAGGAAAAAGCTCTTCTCTCCTCTCTCATACTAAGTCTAGAAGAACCTCTGCTCTGGGTATCCACCCAGCCCTGGAGTAGAATTTCCAAAACCCTGGAAATTCATCACACTCAAAATCATTCCCTGAGGTTTGCTTCACAACAGATGGACAAAGCAGGAACTGCAGTATCTGTATATGTTAAAATATTACATATATCTATGTAATAACTACTCCAGCAATTCAGCCAAGAAAAACATCAGAGCAAGTCAGATTGGTAAAGATGGGATAGATAGATAAAGTGCCAAACTAAACAAGGTTTGATTATGGCTACACACTGTCCTCTGCCTCTAATTTTCTCTTGCAGGGAATTTCCTAGAAGACGGCCAGCATAAATGGTCCTGCCTAGCATGATAGTTCTCTAAAGTTAACCCTTTCCTGGACTGTGTCCTCAGTTGGCTTTCAGACATGCAGCTATATGTGTCAGCTAAGTCCTGATGATGTTTTTTGAATAAAAAGCCAGTGGTTTTATCTTTCCTCTGGAAAAAAAAAAAAATGCAGTTAGCAGAAAGGCACTTTTACCTGTTCTGTTAATGTTCTGCACTTGGGGCCTTTAAAACCAAGATGAGTTAATGCTACAGAACACAAAAATTCAATTACAGAGTTGTCTTCTTCGCTGGATCCCTGTCACAGTAACCTAAGGTGGACATAGCAGCACAGAGAGTCTCATGTGTACCATGCTCCCAGAAGACCTTGGGAAAACCCAGATACTTTGCCTCATCACCAAACTGCCTAATTTGTTTTTCAGCTACCTTAGCTTGTCTTTTTTTTTTAAAACTGACTAGTAAGAAGATAGAAATTTTACCATGTGGCCTTATTTGAATCAGTTTCATTTTATTTGTGGGCCAGAGCTGAAGCAAGCAATTCCCAGAACAAAGTAAAGGGAAGGCCCTTGTGCACTCTACCCTGTTGGAACAGCCACACTTGCAACTCCTTGCGGGGTCTGTTCAAAGGTAGGGTGCCTAAGTCACAGCAAAGGAAAACCTGCAGCATTATAGCTTAACAGTAGCCTGTGAATTTAGAGATAAACTGTGGACTGCCTTGAGGGCAAGCTTAACCTTGTACAGGACAAGAAGGTAGTCAGTTAATAAATGGCATGCAGTCCATCTTCCCTCTGTCTCTGGCCAAGCAAATTAAATACATAAAAATGGACTCTGCTCTGTCTCTTAAGGAGCTCTTTTCCCAACACTCTGAACTGGAATAATGCGAATAGTGGAAGGGCAGGCTCAGGAATGATTCATTAACTGCAAAACAGGGGAAAATTCATACCAAATGTTCCTTGTAACTGCCCTGCTGCTTCCAACAGCCTTTCTTGTGTCCTATAACTGAGGGGTCAAACCCGATGTTAAACTTTCACATGAGGTCTACACACATTACCATGGAGATTGCGTGCCTGAGAGATGCTCCCCATATATAAAGCTTGCTGTGCATTGCTTTAGTAGCTGGGCCCTGTAGTTGCCAGGTCTCCTTGGGGACCTCAGCGTAGCCACACAGGTTCAGGCAAGTATCTGTGTAAGCAGGTAACCAGAACATGCTGAGGGGTGAGTACAAGACCACGGTGAACGTACAGCGACACATCCCAAAGGCACTCCACATAGTCCAGAAAACCCCGGCTTAGGGAAAGGACCACAGATCCACACCTGGGAATTTCCATGCTAAATGGTAGATTTAGCTCACAAAGTAAATTGCAGAGCCATTAAAAACTTTGAGGTACATAACTCTCAAGGCCTTTCAAACTGTGGCCAAGAGAACTGTATCTCGACACCTAGGCTAGGCATTGTGGCAGCTGCAAAGGCTGGGTCGAAGAGAACCATGAATCAGAGTCCCTAGCACTTATGCCTGCTTTTTGATAGTCTATAAAGGTGACCCTCATTGAAAGAAGAGCAAATTCATAAATCTCATTTTTCAGCCCATCCTTAAATAAGGGTGGTGATGGGAGATATCACCACGGCGTACGCCACACTTCCAGCCCTAACCCCTCTGAGTGCAGCAACACTAAAACTGCTGACACGTCTTCAGAGCTGGAGCCCCTAATAGAGACCTTATGCAACACTGTAGCTGTTTTATGCAAAAATCCATAAAATTATTAAAGGCTTCTGCAGAAGAAAACAAAATTCGATATTAGAAGAGCCAACAGTTTCTTGGATCAAGCAGCATCGTCAGCGCCAATCTTGTTGCCAGGCTTGCCTGCTTCTCTGCTCTCTCTATTAATTTGTTCGGGCTAGTTCGAAATGAGTCAGTGATGGCACTTACCTCAAGCTGGTTCTGTGGCTTCATAGCTCTTGCTGTGAGAAACGTCACCCTCATGTTTGGCCTGCCTTTTATTTAACGATTAACCCAAACCTGTGCCTCTCCATTTTCCTGGCTGTCACTGAACATATCAAAAATCCCACCCTCTCCTTTCTAACATCTCCAAGTAGATTCTGGTTTTTTTATTACCTTTTCCCACCATTTAGGGCATTTCCACACAGAGACATCTGCACAGCTTTGCTCCTGGTTTGGGCACAAGGCATTTCTATTCCAGAAACCATGTACCTGCATTACTGAACCAGTCTGGGGTAAGAAGCCAAGCTAGGAGGCAGGATATGGTTTAGTTTGAAAGCAATACTGTGTTAATGCATATATACAGCTTTAGAACCGTAGCAGGGCTGTTACAGTGACATCTAACCTTTCCTGCTCTTTCCACCCTGTAATTTTATATAGTGAGCCAGTAAAATAAACGAACAGCAGACATAGCAATCTGCCTGGAAGTACAGTGATCCCAGTAGTGAAGATCTGGACCCAGTGATGGGTCTTGCTTTGTGACTGGTCTTCAACTTTTGTGGGCTCATCAGTCCTCCTGATTTCATATCTGTGGAAAATACTACACCTTTTTTTTTATATTATTCTTTGTAGACCTCTTACAAGTAGTCCCCAAGTTGGAATTGTAGCCCACATTGTTTAGCCACTTAGTCTATTTCCTTCTTGTTCTCCTCTTTTTGTGCTAAAGACTTCACAGGGTTTTAAGATGGCAATTAAAAACACTGCAGCAGTTTTATTAGCCCATGTTATTTACTTATGCTAATTGGCCAGGTATTAAAGAACAAACACAGCAATTAATTAGTGGTCTGAGAGGAATTATAAAGAAATAAAGGCCTTTCATGGGTGTCAGATCTGAGTCACTCACAGAAGCTTACAGAGTGAAAATATGAAGATGGATGAATCATGGTCAAAAGAAGCATTTTCAGCCATGCAGTATGGCACCCAGATGTGTGGGGATTGACTGCACTTTCAGTTCAGGGCACAGTCAGTCTTCAAACAGGCATTTATGCTCTGTTAGGGCTCAGTGCCAGGCTTGATAGGGAGCAGTGAGCCATGGAAGGACCATGCTGCTCATCAAAGCAGGCTTGATGTGGTGAGCTCAGGTGTTCAGGCAGGTCATCTTGGGCAGAGGAAAAACACCTTGCCCCTGAGACAGGACATACACCACGGACAGCAGGAGGTGCAACATGGCTTCATGTCTCAGATCTCCCTGGATGAATTTGGGTGTGTCCTCTTGGCACTACTGCCTTTATTTCCTGCTTGCAGAACTGAGGAGGTCTGCTATATTGTGCACATTTTGTCCTGCTTGCCAATAAGCTCTTCAGAATAAGGCAATTTTATTTCCCTAGTGTGAAGAGTAGAGATTGCAATTGCTAAGGAAGCAGTTAGATCTCTCCCACCTGGCAGCAGCCATACCCCAGTACTGTCCCTCCTCTTTCTAACACAGCCCATTTTATCTTTAAGGGCTAAGACTAATGGCAGCGCATAATTGGACAACTGGGGACACTAGCAACAGGAAAAAAATCTCCCACTGAAACATTGAAAAGATAGATGGGGAGGTGGCAGAATGACTGGAACTGGCTTGTGTCTTCTGTTCCTTCCAGTGTCATACTATGCTTGACTTGATCCCTAGTAAAATATTGGATGAAAAATTTCCCTATCTTGCTGCTGCATGCTACCACTTTCCTTCACCTTTGGATTAGGTCTGCTGGTTTTGCAGCTCTGTTTGCAGGTGAGTAAGGATGACTGTGTGACCTACAGCAGTCAGGTATCCTCTTTGAATTTGGTTTACCTGTACACATCAATGTTCGGTTCACTTTTGGACCATGACATCCTTTGGTCCCATGGGATCCCAATGTGATCCAATCAAGCTTTCATGTAACTACAGGGAAGAAAATTCCTTATCCCAGAAAAAGCTGCAAGGACAAGCAAGGTGCTTGAGCAGTTTTCTACACTGGTCAATGACACCTGGTAATAAATAGTGACAATAAAGGAACCTGGATTTAGAAATAGATACAGAATCTTGGATGGACCTGTACTGAAAAGCTGGACTTATGATTTTGGGAGTGACTCTGTGCTAGTAAGGCAGTCTATGCAAAGGCAACATTCCTCTGGGTCCATGTGGATGTCACATCTGGGGGCCCTGGTCAAGGTATCCCTGTCCTTTACTTGTTTATACAATGTAAACATCATCCTAAGCTGTCGTCCACGAGAACCAAAGCCATTCAAAGTCCATGACAGTTCAGCATTTATTTTTCACTGTTTTTGACTATGTTTGACTTCCATTCCATAACTGTTGGGCCACAGAAGGACTGTTAGGATCCATCTTAGTATGAAAACATGGAAAGTGTTACCAAGGGAAGGCAGACAAGTGCAAACTTGCTCTGAAAATGCAAGCATCCATTTCTGTATGCAAAACCCTTACAGCCACCAGCCAACACTCACAGCTCAATACATGAACAGCTCAGAGGTTATTTTAGGTGATCCAAAATGGTCCTTCTTGGCTTTGTAGTCCATGACTCCAGTATACAAAGATTTTACACCAAAAAAAAAGCCCTCTGGTAACCAATGCAGGAAGATAACGAGTCACCCCTGAGATAACAACCAGTGATGCCCAGGAGAAAACAGAATTTCAAGTAGAGGCTTCTAATGGCTACAGACAGCAGGAGCCAAAGCTGATGATGAGAAATGACGTAGTATATATGCATACATGCCTGTGAAATGAACAAGTTGTTTCAAACTTTAGGACATTACATTTTTTGGCTTCTCCAGCTCAGAGTCTGCAAAACCTCTGCTGAGCATTTGAGCACACCGCTGTCGCTCTGAAGCACAGCAGTGAGGAGAACCAGAGGAATCTGGCGTATACGTTGCCGGGCCAGAGCACAGTGCAAACATCATTGGATACGTAACCCAGCAATGACTCGCCAAACAGCTGAGAAGAGGAACAGATCCGATACTCACCCAGGGAAAGGTTACTAGCCCCATCTGTTGCTACTGTTGCTGCTACTGCTATTTTTCAACATCCCTTCTTTCCAGGGTGTTCTCCAGCCAAACGTCATGTCCTAGAGAACAGCATGGCATCCGCAGAGCTGCCAAAGAGACAGCAGTGAGCACATCAAGGAAAAGTTCAAGGGGTCCCTTCCTCTTGCTTCTGCTGCTCATGCTGTTCAGGGACACAGACCAGTTGAGGAGCTGGAAAAGCATCCCCAGATTAGACTAACCTCAGAACTGAGACACTCTTCCACTCAATAGAGAAGAAGCCAGAGAGAGGAGGTCTCAGAAGCTTGAGGCTGTGTCTGAGGACGGCATGAGTCAGGCAAGAGCTGTAGTGTCAAGGGCAGAGATGTAGCTGAAGCTGCCCTTTTCATTTTGATGAGGAAACCCTCCCCACCCTTTCATTCACAGCTGTCATTCCCTATGCTGACAGCTCCTATGGAGATCACCTCTGGAGTAGTACAGAGTTGCCATTACTAAGCTTGGGAGCTGAGGGCACTCAGTGCGATGCAGTAAAGAGCCCAAATAAAAGGTCTCAGCTCCGTGAGTGACTTCAGATGATGCGGACCAAAAAAGTATTCAGAGAAACAGGACTTCTCAGTGTAGTGAAGCTGTTTTGAACAAAAGGTGAAATCCATGCTCACATGGGTGAGACCGTTGCTATGACTTCAACACTAAGAGAGTTTGCAAACTTTCTACTTCCTGCTTTATCATTGACATGATTATTAACCACAAAATTGACATGAATTTAGGGCAGACATGAAACGAGGCCTGACCCGAACACATAACATTTTATTTTTTTCAGTTTACTGAGATGAGACTCCAAAGAGCCTGTTGGCCACTTTCTGAGGGATATTCCTTCCCTTTTATTTCCATTCAGCTTGTTAGCAGAAGAACAGGACTGAAATAGGTCTTTCAGTGCAGGAATACTCAGTTCAACCCAAGAGAAACATGCAGCTTGTGTTGTGGGAGAGGGACCCAGACATTCTGCATGATGTGTTTGAGATGAATGCAAGAACTTTTTAGAGCAGGGAGAACCATAAGAATTACCAATACTAGAATTTAGCTGGAACAGCAAAATTAATTTTCTTACCATTGTGAAAGCAGCAAAGGAGGTATGCGATGAGCATGGGAGAATTCAGGGTTTTGAGGTTCTCTTCCAAAAAGGCAAAAGAGCTCCATCTCTATACTGGGCCAAAAAAAACCCAAACCCAAATCTGCCTGAGGAAGACAATCTACAGAATCATAGGTCATTTCTTGATGGCCCAGTATCCAGTCATTAAACAGGCCTGACATCGTTCATATATAAGAGCTGATGTTTTTGCAGCTTGTAGTGGCATGGCTGGGAGCCATATATAGAATTATATAGACAGGATGAAATGTTTCCAAGGGAAAACATGCACAATGAGAATATGCTCTGTTCTTCCCTAAAGCAACAGGCACTGTTGCCAAGCTATGCTCAGTCAAGCTGCTGTACGTACCAGGAAATAGGCTTCCTTCCAATGTAAAGCTATAAAACAAGACAGATAAAAGAGGTTGAAATAAAAATAAAGGGAAAGTGGAAACCTTTTCCTAGCTCAGATTCCTCTAGACACGGCTAGCTTTTAGAAGATACTTCCATTACTATCTGCACCACCCGACTGTGAGCTTCCACCGTACCAAGTTCGTTCTGGCTTCAGTGGTCTTGCCTGTCTTCTACAGCTCAGTAGTGAGCACTCATCCAACATGCCTGCTTCGCACTTTTCAGGTGGTTCAGAGCAGCACTCCTGAGCTGATACCCAATATCTACCAAAATGGGAATGAGAAATTACTCCCCTGAAACCGACCTCTTATTCCATGGCCTTTCATGAAGTTTTAGAAGGAAACAGTGAAGATGCTGGAGCATAACTACAGAAGAATCACCTCCCTTCCCCACGGCTCAATTTCCCCATTATCTGTTGGATGTGAGTGTTTCACCCCCGAGCACTGTGCGGATAGAAGTGCTGGTAATTGCGCAGCACTCTCGTCATTGCAGATTACTAACACATCATCTTAGAGATTGCTGTCTTCCCTTCCCCCAGCCCTGGTTGAAATCCAGGATGAAGTGAAGGGAGACACGCGCTGCACACAGACATTCACTCGCTTTCTTGCAAAGCCCTTCACAGCTTAAGCGTGACATAAAGCAATTATTTGCTATTAAGCGTAACAGGTTCAGGACAGTGAAACTGTCTTTGTATAGATGGTGATGCCATTAACAACAGGGAGCAAGAACAGATGAAGCATATATTCTGCATTTGAGCGGAAAAGCTGGCTGGAATGGAGAAGTTCTGTCCTGCAGAAAACTCTGGCATTTAGACATTTGTGTTGTACTCCGAATCAGTCCGAAAAGGTCAACATTCACTATTTTTCCCCCTCAGAACAAGAATTTCCATTTGAAAACACTGAAATGACACAGTTTAGCAACGCCAAAATATTATACTAAACCATTAAATATAGCAATGTAAATATTGCATAGAAATACACATGGCACCTTCTTCCCAACTATAAATGTGAGCTGGACAAAACCAAGTTGGGACCAAATGACTTGTGAAACTTGGAACAAAGTAAGTCTTTCTTGTTGTAGCAGCCTGACATTTTTCAGTCACAAATTTACTCAGCATCACATTTTGCCTTGAAATGCCCCTTTCCAATGGAAAACAACTTCTGTCACTTTTTTTTTTTTTCCCCAGCCAGTTTTGACTGTGGCCAGCAAGGCCCCATGGGGATCCTCTGGGGAGAGCTCAGTGTATTTGCTTGGGAATACAGCATCCCCTCAAAAGATGGTGCTACAGATTAAGAATAGGCAGCATGGGACCTAACATCTCTGCTGCAAGAATGAGGATGAGGATGATTTTTTTGTTGTTGTTGTTATCGTTTCAGTACAATGCCAGGGTATTCTGAGAACATCTGTCAGCACTGGTCTCCAAAACCTGAGGCACATACACACACAGGCTGTTACTGGGGCCTGACAACTCAAGAACCAGTGCAACGGAACTGTGAAACAAAGCTTTGGAAGAAATGAAGTAAAATAAGCTTTGAGCAGTGGGATTAGAAAATTCAAGGACATGAAGCCTTCATGTAGAGATGACCTCAATTCTCTTTTGTTTAAAGAAGTGCAGTCCCGTGTTGGTCTGATATGTGTTTGGGACTTTCCCTAAGTCCTATCTTATGTAGGTTTTCCGACATCTAATAGGAGTTGTGCTCCCTTACAGCCTGTCTTGGGGGATGACTAAGGACATATTCCTGATGATGTTCTGTAAAAAGTCATAAAGATTTGGATGCTGCCGTTCCTTGTTCCTCTCCACCATGGCACTAAGAAGTTCTCTGGAGATGGAGCATAGGCAGACTCATGTTATACATCCGTATACCAAAGTCAAGCACAGAAACAAGATCAAAGCATGAGATATGCTTACTTCAGTAGCACACCTAAACTAATAAAGACAGCATTTATCATAACTTGAAGGCACATTCAGACCTGAATCTATACATTTCAAAAGCCTAGGTCCTTATTAGTCTGTGGTATACAGCCTGCAAGGTCACCTCCCACCCTTGGCGATGCATCTTTTGGGTGCAAAAGGTTCCCATCCCAGAGGCAGCCAGTTCTTCTGGACTGAAACCAGCTCCTCAATATGCCTGACACACAGGACACATGTAAGGCTTATCCTTTGCTTGCTCGGGGTGACCCAAGGGGTAGGATGGAGAGTACCTTGGCAGGTCTTGTATGTTCTTATCTGTAAACCCCACACAAACAACCGCCATATGGAAGGGAGGGAGGAAAGAAGAGATACGAAGCCCATTTGTAGAAATGCACATGGATTTCTTGTTTAACTATGATTTTTCCAGTGGGAAATCTGTGGATAGGAAAGATGACACCAAACCGGCCTTTCTGCTTACCAGAGTTAGGGCAGTCAATTAGATATGAAAACTTGTCCCTTTAAAATCAGTGGTGATTTTAGTTTATATAAATATGCGTGTGTATGTCTATACGTGTATATATCCACAGCTGCAGCTGGGAGAGTCCTTAAGGCGGGAAGCTGCTTGCCCTTGCCCTAACCGGTTTGCTTTGGATTGAATCAGCGGGAGAGCAGGTTGCAGCTTGGAGACTGTTCCTTTCAGCAGCCAGTTCCTCACCCCACAGCAGGGAGCTGCTGGAGCATCCCCCCAGGCAGAGTAGCAGAACAAGCCATGCTCTCCTTTGCCTCATGTAACCTCCCTGCAGATGTGCAAGGGGCCAGGACGTGCAGAGCCATGACTCAGCGTGAGAGCGGCCAGCGGAGGGAGAAATCGAGGCTGTTTCAACAGTAGGAGCAGCAGATAGTCCAAACCCAGTGAGTCTCTCTGCAGGGGTAAAGGATGGGGGGAAATCAGGCTTGCGACCTCTGCCAGGTGGGCTTCCTCCACCCTGGTCCATGTCAGGCACACGGGAGGTGAGGAGAGGTGGGGTTACTTCTCCAGAAGTGAGGTCACTTTCAAGAGCTTCAAAGCTTTCCAACTTCTTCATCTTGGAATCAGGGGAAAGGAGGTGACCCAAGTGCTTTGATCAAAGCCTTCATGTGAAGGTTACCCTTGGAAATCTAGCTCCAGCTGGGAACAGCCAAGGTGGCCCTGGGTGCTCTGCAGGTGGGGAGAAATTGGGCAAGAATCCATCCCAAATCTGGAACAAATGGTCCTACTGTAGTGAGCGCTGCGATGTGACCTCTCTGAGGTTACGCCAAGAGTGGTGGGAAAGCAATAGAAAGCATGCAGGGGGAGGTGTAAAGCTGAGGGATCCTGTGTGCTGACGGTGCAGAGAGGCAAGCACAGCCGAAGACATTAATTCTTGGGAGCTGCTATAGGCTTGGGCCTGGGGCTACTACAAAGATATGATTTACATTTGTAAAATAAGAAATGCACATGCCTGAGGTTTCCTCACTTGCACCTGTGCTATGCTGCATAGAAAGTAGCATGGTACTCCTTTAACGGGATTGTGAACCCTCTCCCAGCACACACCATCTCTCATTTTTGAAGCTGCTGGGAGAAGGACAGTAAAGGGGAGCTGGGGAGGCCTTTTGTGGGCCAGACACATACCTGTTTTTTCCTTCTTGTTCATACAGATACCATAGCGGTGCGGAGTGGAACCAGTACAAGCAGGTGAGAAGCAAGACTGGAGGTGTGGAGCTGAGGTTTGCTCCTTGAGTTTGACATGTAATCTGATGCCATCATGAAAGTTTGTTCAGTTTGTTAATCACAAATTCTGCATCTTTCATCTGCCAACCACCCAAAACACCCCCAGACCCCCAAATCTGCCTACTGTTGCAAAATCAGAGCTGGCTGTGATACGGAGCGACTACAGAAGCAGGCATGAGCCCGTTATGAGGGAAGGGTGAGTGACAGAACCCGAAAAAAAGAAAAGAAGAGGGGCTTTAAGAAAATACAGCCAATAATTAATACAGGGATTGGGCTTGCCTGAGGCTAACATGGAGACCCAGTGCTTAGGAGGGATAAAAGAGGATTAGGTACTTCACTTTAAGAACAGCATCCATCAGCTCCAGCAGAGAATAGCTACAAGGGCCATCAAGCCTTGTGCCTCCTGTGCTGGTGGCGTTGGCTGGCAGCGTGAATCAAGCTCCTTCCACACACCCACACGTGGTGCACAATTAGCGAGGTGCTGCAGGCAGCGCTGCTTTCCTTGGAAAACAGAGCTGATCCCTGCAGCTGGAGGCCAGAAGCTGGGAGGTGAGTCTATTTGACCAGGGTAATTGCTGCCATTGAGGGGTACAGGACTGATCCTGCCTCCACGCCTGCACAGATCAACGGAGCTAAGCGTTTGGGAACAGCAGCAGATTCCTCCTTTCAGTACAAACTCAGAGGTGGGGCAGAGTGTGTGTGTGTGACTTTAACACAGCACATAGGCAAACTGCAGAAATCTCTGCCATGGGATGTATGTACAAATAAGGTAGCAAGGTTAAATGCAAAATAAAAAGGCTCTGCTTTTTCTGTTGAATACAATATTTTCACAGTTACTGGAATGATTTTTTGTGATTTTGATAGGGCTTTCAGACCCATTAGTACCTACCTAGTGCAGGCCACTTTTGATTATTAAAGATCAGACAAAGACCTAAAACTAAAGATTTGGTGTTGTTTCATTCCATTTTACTCCTTTCTGGGGCTCTGCTAGTGATGCTGACTGTTAGAACCAGGGCATGGCATTACAGAGACCTTGGTTCTGCCTTTATCTGTGATCCTATGAAATAATCTGCCCTATCTCTCTAAAGAATTGTGAACTGCATCTGCTAGGGCTAGGTGATAGCATGTTTCAAGAGTCCCTCCCAAGGGAGCTTCTACCATTTACCTGGCTCTACATCCCCAGGACACGTCACCGGTGGGAATTCTTCATCCCACTGACAAAAGCTTTCCTTGATGTCATGGTGCTTACTCATTGCTTGGAAACCTGGACATGCTTTGCCCTCTGAATCAATTTTTAGAAGTGGCTTGGTGCCATTTGCCCTCCATTGAGCCTTCCAAAAAAAGAGATTCCTTCCAAGCTGGGCAAAGCTGTCCCCCTTTGTCCGGCAAATTATTTATTTATATATATATTTTTGAGGACACAAAATCTCTCTGTCCAGATCCCCAGAGCTATATATACTCAGTGTGCCTTGTTCTCATATTAGGGCTTGCAAAGAAGGAAAACATCTTTCTGTGCCGGATCAAGCATTACACAGCATCGTGCCCTGGCTCCCAAGACAGTTTGTCCTACTGGCCAGCTGCCTCTGCATATGGGTTCTGTTGCATCAGCCCCTACTCCTGCTCAGTAGTCAGTGGGCCAAACTCTGTCCTTACTTGGATCCGGGGACAATCTCAGCAGAGTTGCAAAGGTAAAAACAAAGCTAGAATTGGGCGTGCTCTTCTACCCTCCTTCCCTCCCTGGGGAAGCAGAAGATTAATAGGAGTTTGCATTGCCTGGTGTTTTCTGTCTGTGAAAAGCTATTCACATTTTGGGACTGTCAGCCGAGGACTGTTCAGATCAGTGTGGCCATATCAATGCTTCCCTGCTGTCCAGAAAAGCTTATTTTGCATGTATATGCTAAAACACCAGTATTTTCAAAATGCATGTCCCAAAATACTGGTACTACAGGGTCACACAAAACACTGGTGAGGATTGTGAGATTTGGAAGTTTATTTCAATAAATTGCTGCTGGAGGCAGGTGTTTCATCATGAATTTCCATTTTTTTTTATTGGTAGCCTGCATAGCTTCAGAGGCAAACTTGAGGGAAAAAATAAACCCCTTGCAACTCCAACACTAGAAGGAAAATAAATCTCTTTCTGTCAAATGTACTACTTTTTGAAGTCCTACAGTTATTCTGAAAAGACACTCAAACAGTTAAGAGTGAAATAATTTTGGTGTCAAATCTATCTCCTCAGTTAAGAATTTAGTTGCATTGCATAAGCTTCCCGTAACAAGGTAACCAGATATAAATTGACTGCTAAAAATAGCTTTACTGTGTTAGTCAATCCCTAATTAACTTGCTTCAGCTGTCTTCAAAGATGCTATTTAAATCCATCCATCTTCTGGAGGCATGGAGGGTACTGATACACAGACAGGGGTGCATGTCAGCTCATGATAGTTTGTGTTAATTACTGGGTTATACGTGTGTTTGAACATAATTCTGAGTGATGGAAATCAGCCTGAAGGGAAGAGTTTGACATCAGGCTTGTTCTGTGATTGTTAAGAAGTAAAGGGAGATAAACTGAGCTACTAAAGGGAAATGTTTGGAGAGGCCTCCAAGTTCTGGTCTTTGCAATGGCAGTAAATAGGCAGGAAAAGGATTGCTATGTGTCTTACTGGAACTAGATTGTTTTGCAAGGAAAGGTTGTTCAAGCAAATCATGTTCTGATCCAGGAAAGTGATATGTCCCCTGCACACAGAGTCATAAAAACTGTTACCCTGTGGATTTGCACCCAGTATTTCCTCTGTTATTCCCTGCCATGCAACAAACCTCTCTCTACTGTAGGACCCCTTGCCATGTTCCTACATCCCATAGCCCCTTTGTCATCTTCTCTACTGTTCCTAGATCTTGGTAAATGGTCACATACCAATAGGTGATTTCAAGTTTTGGATCTTCTGGAGCAGAATAATAAATAATCACTGGGGCCACACTGTAGCTTTTTCCTTGGCAGGAGAGCATAAATTGGCCCTCTAGCTCCTCTGATCTGCCATTGTTTATTGGGGAACATAATGTCTTTGAGATTATAATCCACTGGCTGAAGGTTCTTGATGGAGTCAGGTGGCCCACATGGAAGCATAGGTTGGAAGACAGTAATTTTGAGATTGCTAATTATTATTTCCATTTAGAAAGCAAGGTTACAAGTATATGGCAAACTTGGGAGCTGGAAGATCAAAGCAAGGAAAGCAGTAACTCTGGCAAGTTGTTTGGAACAGTAATTTGAATAGAAGTACTTTTTAATTTTTATGCTCAGGGGACTAAACCCTGGAGATGTTAGCAAAACATGTCATCAAGGCAGCCTAGGGAAAGGGTATGACTCTTACCTGTCTCTGCTACAAGGACAACTTTTGCTTCTGTTGCCCACACTTTAAAAAAGCCCTGATGAACAGAAAGGAGAATGCAGAAAACATCCACTGTTGGATTCAAAATCTGAGAAACCTGCCCTAAGTGAGAGAGCAGGCAGATGTTGTCTGACTAGATGATCCATAAAACAACAAATATGACTTTCAAATATCTGTATGATGACTATATTCTAGAGAGCAGATAGTTCTCTGATATAGTAGAACCAGAGCAGAACAAGTCCTAGAATTCACAAGACAGACCAAAAATGGACAGATGCTAAAGAGTTGCTTGTCTTTCAACACACCTGAATTTGTTTCTGATAGGACAGACTTTGCCACAACCTACCACACGACCTAGAGGCAGACTTGCCAACAAATGCCCTCAAAAGGAGAATATTTATTGCTCCATGCACGGTATGTTACCTCCTCAGAGGTCCTATCATGTCACTATTTCTACACAGCTCGAGTCTGATTTCTCATACAAGCTAGTGGATTGGATGGGCAAAGCAAAATGCCAAGACTTTTGGAAAAAACTCCACTGTGAAACAGAACCAGTCTTTTTACTTCAGCATTTTAGGGGTACTCAACTGTTGACTCAGAGGGCCTTGTTAGAGGCTCAGCACCAAACCATTTACATGGTCACCCCTGGCATATTCAGGCAGCTCCTTGTTTTCACTGCCCGATTCCCTTGATTCAAGATGGGTTTGACGGTGGCAGCAGGAGGTGGACAAAGTGGCTTTTGGAAGCCTCTGCAGAGTGACTCAGCAGCTCGGCTCCAGTTACATGACCCAGAATCCACTTGGCACAAACCCTGCCTCTTCTCGCTGTGAGGCCGCTGCTCTGCCTGCTGCAGCACAACTCTTCCTCACCTCGCTCAGCCCGACCCTTACTGCGGGACTCTGCTTCACCTTCCTTTCTGTAGACACCAAAGCGGTGAGCTAGGCCAGAACCAGATGAGTTTTGGTCCTGTCTGAAGACTACAGATGGAAGGTACTTCTCCCTCAGGCTCCCCCTACCTTTCCCACCCCCATGCTCCTGTTCTGCATCAGCTGTTTGGAATTCTCTTCATCTCCAACCCCTGCAACTTGACTGCCTCTTCCTGTCTGGATAGCAGTTGAAAGCTCTATTTGTTTAATTTGGCTTTTAATTGACTTCATCCAACACTTGTTGATGTCTCAGCTAATCTGTGTTTCTCCTCTACTTATCTGGTGCAGTCCTTTGAAGTCCCCAGTATGATAAAGTGTCCTGTAAGAAGAGAGAACAAAAGATGCCTGGGACAAAATTTCCCATCTAGCTCACTCTCCAGGAAATGTTTTAATTGTCCCTCAACTCTGAGGCAAGAAGGAGAAGGAGTCTTGCAAGGATACATAAAATAATTTATATCAATTCCCACTTAGGTAGAGATTTCGGTGACAACCTCTTTTAAATAACCGCATCATTCAGCTCTCCATCTGTCAAAAAGTGCAGGTAGTACAAGCCTGCTCTCTGCAGAAGCATTGCAAAGCCCAGATGCCTCTGCATTTATGAAGTGTTCAGATGCCATTGGGTAGGATGGGAGAAAATACGTTGCTGCCAGTGCTATTAGCAACTGCCAGGCTTGCCAAGGACAGCTAGTCAAGTTAGATGTGCAAACACCACTGGAATGGGAGTTGGGAAGAAAAGATGAATGAACACTATAGAAAGCATCTACGGCTACCTCTGACCTGACAGGTTTGCTAGGCCATTCTCCTTCACCATGACAATGTCTGGGGAGACTAAGACAGGATTTTTCTGGCTCCCTTTGCTTACCAGAAGAGCTAAAAAGCTAGACCAGGTCTGGCTTCTGAGCTGAATTCAGAATTTTCAGGCAGGTGTGCATTTCTGAGATGGTGAAACCTGGCTGGGACTTGGGGTCCCACCTTAAGAGCAGGTACCGCCATCTCGAGACACTTGGCTTGCTCTGAACTCAAATACTTCTACTGGAGGCAGCACAAACATAGCTGGAGAGCTTGGATTCAAAAAGGAGGCTTAAGTACCTTAGGTGACTGCTGGTAGATATCTAGAAAGCGTTGTTTAAGAACCTGCCGTTAATACCTGATCTCCACTGAAAGCTAACAGGATTTGGGATCCTAAGTGATAGTATGTGTTCTTGCCTTCAGCGATGAATGTATTAAAGCTTCCAATTTCCAAGTTCCAAAATGGCAAGATAAATGCATCCCTGGTGTAATGGATACAGCTCCCACTGATTTCAGCTTTGGGGAGATTATAGTTATGAAAGTGTTCTGTGTAAACTTTGCAAAGAAATAAAAGACTTCGCAGAGGCACAGCAGGGAACATTACAAATCAAAGGATATGTTCTGTAAAGCTGTTTGCTCATGAGTCACTGCATGAACAGAGTCCAGGACTCAGAGGAAATAAAAGGGTCTTACTAAAAGCAATATACCATTGCGTGCGTTTGTATATATGTGCAAAGCCCAATCAGTTCCAAGGGTATCACAAAGACTGAAAAAAAGTCCATGGCAGGAATTTCACTTGGTTCTGTCAGATACAAGTCTGTTATTTCCATCCTGAGACAGTGAACTCCACTGTTCACTGTGCAACTCAATTCTGAGTTCAAGAGCTTGACATTCTGAGCTATTCATTGTTGATGTTATTTACTCATAAAAATCACTGTCTGAGAATGCAGAGAAATGCATTAAAATGTGTAATGCAATGGAAGCATAGGATCAGACTCAGATCTGTGCCAGGAAAGGAAAAGATCCCATCCCCAGGTAGTCTCCAGATGTGCAGCACTAGGCAGTTACAGATAGATGTAAGCGCTTTTTTTTTTCCTTAATCTTGCAGTTCCTCATGCAAACTTTCTGACAAAGTTGCAGCATAAAAATCCATTGCCAAAGGGCACAGTGAGAAATGTTTCAGCTGAAATAAAATGTTCTAAAAGCTGGTGAGTGACTTAATGTCCAGCTGAGGACTTAGAAAAATTTTAAGAACTGTATGGAAAAAAAGCTGTTCTAGTTACCTTTGCAGAATTAAAACTGGGGTCTCCTGAAACAGGTCTTCTCTAAATGGCCCCTTTTTCAAATTTACTTGCAATGTGGTTCCTGGAAGAAAAACAGAGGAAAAAAAAATGGTGCTTGTCTTCATCCCCTCTCATAGATACCATCTGTATTGCAGACAACTCACCCAAAAGAAAATTAAGCTTGGCAGGAAAAAAAAGAAGCCCCTTGTGTATTTTTCTAAATTGATATTTCAGTATCTCTGTTTTGCACCAACTGAAACAAGGCCAAATTTTCTGGTAGCAAGTGTGTGTTAACATGGCTTCTATTTTATTAAGAAGGAGAAGAAAAAATCATGGCAGTCATTTTGCTGTAATGGCCAAGATATAAAATGTCAGTTTTATTTATGGCAAGTAGCTGGGTAGAAAATATGTCCTGGCATCACTTGAGAATTCAAGAACTTTGTTTTTCTTTTTCTCTTACTGCATGAAATAATGCTGCATTCTTAACAAACAAACAAAGCAAAACAAAGAGACAGCCCTCCCCAGAAAGAGGGATCATGTTCTTCTCCCCAGATAGCCACCTCCAGGGTGAGGGGACCTGCTAGAGATGCAGGGACACAGAAGTCAAATCAGATGCAGCAGGGACTTAAACCCATGCTTTCCATCCCTGAGTTCACATGCTAATCCCTGGAGAAATGAGGACTCTGGAGCTGCTGCTTTCTGTTCTGTTTTTGAATAAAAATTCCATGCTGGTCCTGAAAACAGTTCTTGTCGAAAAAAGTGTCACTGAAGTCAGTCCACCCTTGCCACGTGTGCAGCTGTCGATGAACCCACATTTTCCAACAACAAACACTTCCATCGGAAAATTCCTCCCCAGTTCTCAATGATGAGCATTAATTTATTCCTCCTCCGAGTCCCCAGGGCTGCTCACAGAGTCAGCAATACCCAGAACGTGGCCGGTAAGACGACAGCCACACTCAGACTCGCCAATGGCAGCAATCTGACTTTTGCTGCTGTTACTCCTGGGTTGCACCTCTGATGAGCTTACACAAAGGTCATTAAATCTTCAAAACACCACCCAAACCAGCTTCATAAACAGGTTTGACTAAACTCAAGCACTTAGCATTTCTGGGTTTTTTTAGCATATAGCTTCATTCTCCCTCCATTGTAATCACCTACCCTGTGGTTTACCTTTATATATTAGATATCTCTGTCCCCAAGGAAACCTCACGAGACCACCATGCTACTGACCACAGGCAACTAGAAAGCTGCCCTGGCATGCACCTCTTATCTGTATGTGAAAAGTGACATCAGGCAGAGCCCTGCCTCTTCTTAAGCTGGTAAATTAGCCAGGTTCTGTAAGCACTTTTTTTTCTTCTGCTTCAAAGAGAATTTATCTGTCCAAAAAGAGCCAAGTGTGGATTTCTAAAAGCAGACTTAGATCTCTCAGCCAAGCATGTGCTGAAACCTTGGGTCTTCTATCCCATGACAGCAGAATTATAAAAAGCAGGGCAGTCCCTGCTACTTTTAAGCTCCTACTGCTACTGGCATCCCAGGGTTTCCTTTTCCACGCCAGCAGAATTTTGGGTGAGGGTGCCAGAAAACAGACTCTCAAAATCTGGATCTGCACAGTGTGTAGCCCCAGTTTAAACCATCTTTCCCCTTCTCTGGACTGGTTAGCCTGGGAGGCTAACATGGCTTTGTTAGCAGAAGGGTACAGTGGGTGTCTCTGATACTTCTGAGTGGGCAGGCGCCTAATTCCAAAAATAACTTGCTTTTTCTTCTGTTAATTAATGTAGTGTTAATTGCAGTGTTTTCCTTAGAGTGAGAAACCTCATCATCTGCAGCGTTTGCCAGGCCTCATGCACAAGGGCTGGATGTGCCAGGCATTTTCATCTCTGCTAAAAATGAAGCAGTTTATGGAGCTCAGTACCCAGGGTAAAACCACTGGACTCCCCCCAGGAGCAAGAAGCCCACCCCCTGGCAGAGGGGGTTATGAGCTGAAGGTTTCCAAATAGTTTGCATGTAGGTATCTGTCAAAGCCAATCAGGAGAAAGGTTCTGGAGGAGGTGTCTCTGTGGGAAGGTAGACAAGCAAGCCCCAAAGCCCAACAAGCAGGAACTTCACTGCTTTAGGCACCCAAGACGGACACCCGGCACAGCGCAGCGCTGCTGGGGCATCTACCATCTGAGGGAGGGCTTTCTCCATGAAGAGCCACCAAACCACCAGAACAGCTGAAATCTGTAAAACTCCCTGAAGTGTTGTGACTGACATAGTAAAGAGAGATCTTTCTTACAGGCCTTGGGAGATGGCGCAGTCATCACTGCAGGTCTCAGAAAGGGCACAGGCAGAGAGGGTCATACCTCAGGGCAGGGAGACAGGCTAGAGGATCTCGAAGTTTTTTCCAGCTCTGTTTGCTAGACTGCTTTATTAATACAAGACTGATCTACTGAATGAAACCTTTACATAATCCAGACACTGTAAGATGAGTGACAAATTGAGGGCAGAAATAAATCACACATTTTTTAACAGTGGGACAGTTTATCTAGGAATGGCCTGGGTTCTCTTCTGACTGATGCCTAAGTCAAGATTAGATAGCATTCTGGTAGCTCAACACAGTTATGAGCTTGACACAAGACACGAGAGGTCTGGTCCTCTTATGTGTTGTTAGGGTTTAATTTTGATCTTCAAGTGGATTATTGGCATGAATTAATTAATTGGTGATAATGGGAACATGAAGAGATTGTAGCAGAAAGACACTAGAGTAAGATGGTCTGTGGAAGCCAACTTTCCTTTACTACAGAGCACAAAAAGCACAGGAAGGTTGTCTGCATGAAAATGCTCCCTTCACCACTTTCTCTCAAAAGCAGGACTCTTCATGTCACCCTTAAACTGACACTGTAAGTGGCAAGGGTGTTCTCCCAGATCCAGATTAAAGGCATTTCTTTCAACGCCATATTTCAGTAATTATCCCAAACAGAACAATCATCTAGCAAAACAAAAAAATCCCAAATCCTCATATTTCAACCACAGTTGATGCCTAACATGAATGCCTGGAATATTTACAAGAAGGGAATTTGTACTGCAGTCTTCCAGTTTCTTTCCTTGGTATTGTAGTCAGATTTACCATGATAAATGACTAAGAGAAGAATTTGTAAGACATAAAAATTGTGGATGTAGATGGTAAATAGTTGAGGAGGAGCAAACACATTATCTGGTGTTACCCCACCAAAACACCACAGGCCAGCCACCAGGACTGGTTCAAACTAATTAAAGGCCTGTTCATTGAATCACAGAATCTTTTAGGTTGGAAAAGATCATTAAGATCATCAAGTCCAACCCTTAACCTAGCATTGCTAATACCACCACTAAACCATGTCCCTGAGCACCTTGCCCACTCTTAAATACCTTCAGGGATGGCGGCTCAACCACCTGCCTGGGCAGCCCTTCCAATGACTGATAACCCTTTCCAGTGATAAATTTTTCCTATTATCCAATCTAAACCTTCCCAGGCATTGTTCAAGTACTGAATATTAACAAATTCATTGGCAACATACAGGAATGCATCTTGGTACGTAAGTGGCTTTAGTGTCTGTCTATTAAGAGCTATCCTATGCCAAAAATGCTCTAAAATATATTGTGTCAGTCTTGAGGAAATGAAGTTACTCAGATTATGCTGCTGTCAGTATTGATCCTAATAAGTAAAGTGCAAAAAAATAATTTCAGGATTCCTTGTGTGCACACCCCTGGGAACATGTTAACCCAGATACTTTGCAACTTGGTTTAAGTTATTGCTGTCAGTATAGCAGAGTCATCAAAGGTAATGTACTGTCTCCCATCTGCTAAGGGAAGACGCTTATCTTAAGAAGTTATTTTGCAGCTTGCAAAAGACTAGACTCATCCATATCCAAAAGCTGAGGCATAGGCCATGTTAAAGCAGCCTTTTCTTTCTGGAGATGAAAAATGGCTAAGAAACATAATTTTGGTACCTGGAGCAAGGGTCGTCTTTGTTCTTTCAGTTGAATAATTGCCATAGACATTTAAGACTTTATTCTCCCCCGTAGGTTCAGCAAAATGCTTCAGCACGTGATTAATTTTAATCGCTTAAGTCATCCCATTCAAGTCAGAGCTTAAACATCTTGCTGAATTGTGTTTAAAGCGGGGAATGAGTACTTGAATTTTCAAAAGTCTCTAATTGCAATTAGCTGTGCCAAGGGTAGTTTTTCATCTTATTTCTGTATTTGGTGGACAGTTTGGGATTAGAAAAGAAATGGCTGCGACTCCTGTTTTATATACAAAACTCTTCTGCCTACATGATGGGAAATCATAATGCACAGCTTTGTTTTAGAATAGTTTTGCCCTGGAATTTATTCCAACCTTCCAAAATAGAAGCCAAAGTTATCCTAAAATCCCAGTCTGTCTTATGAGAGCCTTAGGTCTCAGACTTGTAATTAAGATACTGTGGCTTAACAAGTTAACCATGCATCAGCTAAGCTGAGGTAATTGTCTGGATGCAAACCTTACAGTAAATTCTTAGCCTAAATGCTGAGTCAATTTACCCCTGGGCAGATGCAGAATAATGTAATTCAGCACTTCAGACTAAGCTAAAATGAATCACCGTGTGTTTGCCACAGGCAAAGAGAAGGTACATAGGCAGTTGCCCCAGCTGAGGGCAGACAAGATTCCTCATCAAGTGACCAGGGTCGTGAGTTGTTTGAGCTCCTTCACAGTATTGGGAATGGGATGGGTGCTTAGCAGTTCTGTCACATCCCTCTGCACTCTGATGTGGTGCGTGGGAAGGGGGGCTATCCTACCATGAATTTGGCACATTCAAGTATGTACAATCATCTCTCAGGCCTGTAGGGTTTACATTTGGTGGGGGAAAGAGGCAGCTGTATTCAGATTCATGAGTAATGAGGTCAGGAACTGAAGCAATTCTTGCCAGATACCTTTGCCTGGCAATATTATTACTGCCATGTAAGCAGACAGGAGAACCTAAGATATTATCAGAAATCATTAGGTTTGGTCTATAGACCATAACAACTGCACACAAGATACTGGAAGTAACAGAATACTCTTTAAATATTCATTTATTATTCATAAAAGGAAGAGAAATTGTCTAGTGTGATTCAATGACAGACATAGGGGATCCTTCAAATTATTATTTTCTTAAAGAGAAGGGACTGATTCAAACCCCATGGAAGTCAAGGACATGCTTAACGATGGGAATGCGATGGGAAGACAGCTGGAGAACAGAGCATGACATTCAAGCTTCTTTTCCAATGCACAAGAGGTTAAAAAGCAGTTGAACCTTGAGGATTTGAAAACTTTAACACAACTATTGATGGTGATAGGAAACTAGGATAGGAATTTGCAGAGGTCTTTCCCAGTTGGAGCAGCAGACTGAAATAAATGTCATTTCCTACCACAAAGAGAGGCATAAAATTATCTGCTTATTCAATGGCTTAAATGAGGAATACACAAGATGGGGAATAAATGGCAAAGAAGCAGTTCTGCATTCCTCGGTATCAGCTTGGGGGGCATGCAGACAAAATGGGAGACAGAATTTCAGTCTGTTATGAAAAATGGGTGTATAAAGGAGAACGTTGCCTTGCAAGGTGTCCAAAACAATAATCTCTAACTTGGCATCAATAAAGCCTTAGCTTGAAGTACAGTGTCCTTTTATGGGCATCATAGTTCAAAAAAGGGACAAATCAACTGGTGAGGCCCAGAAGAAAAAGAAGAGGCTGACCAAGGGTCTAGAAAACTCTAAGGAAAAGACTTAAAACTTTATGGTGTTCTACATGCTCTCTGTCTTCATCTTTTAAAGAGGAATGGGTCTAGAGGAAAATGATAATGCTTGGCATCTGTGGTGAGCAAGAGCAGAAGCTGCAGGATTAAAGGCAAAGGAAATGTCAGCTTTGCACTAAGAAATAGCAATGGCAGGAGAGCTCTGAACTGCATCCTGCTTAGTCGGGGTGTCACCATAGCTGAAGGCTTATAAGGACGAATCAGACATATAACTGTGAGCAACAATACAGTCAAGGCACGTGCACTCCAACAACCTTCACGCAGGGAGCTCCTCACAGTGATCCCAAGTTGCTGCCAGTGTCATTCCTTCCTGGAGTCTGTTCCCATTGTTGACACTTCTCTATTGTACCCTTTACAGTGAAGCAATGGGCACTTTTGTTATTTAAGATGTACTTACACCATTCTTAGTCCAGAAATCATGAGTGTACTAGGAGATGCCTCCAAAGATTTATGCAGCTTGTGGCTTGATGCCAGGACAAAAAAGAAAAAAAGAAACAGTACCATTTTTTCCTCTTTTTGCCAAGTTAATATTTTCAAACTTTGAAATCTTAACTTTCTGCCATGTCAGAGGCCTTTTCGCAGTAACCGATTAATAAAACACTTTTCCATTTACTTTTGTTTGTGTAACCTCCTTATTCACGTGATTTGTTGAAGGCATCAGAGGTGACACATTTAAAGCATCCTCAGTGACAAATGCCTGGTTATTTATAGGTCCCTTTAAATCACCTCCTATCCTTGGGTGCTATATATTCAGCTGCGTAACCACTGTCCTGCTTTCTGCATTCAGCAACTGTAAATCTCTTGGTGTCCGCAGATAATGTTTTTTACTGTTTCTCACACAGGGGCACTGATATCAACAAGGCTGTTAAGATTGCCTGTAGATGCTCTGATAGAAACTCCTCAAAACTGGGGATAGGAAAACACATCTCAGTGTTCAGATTGACTCTGGGATGCTCATGTTAAGAACAGAGTCACTGTAGACACACTGTGCATATATTTAAGAGCAAAAGAGCGGTGCTTCCTAAGGGATACAGAATTAAAACAGAATTTTGAAATGTAAACATGACTCCCACAGTCCAGGTAGGAATCCCCATTGGCTAACCATCATAGCATGGGCACTTTTGGTTTTAAGAATCTCTGAGATGACACGCTGAATCCAGGTCCGTGAAATGCTTTACAGAAATTAGGCTTTCTCCCACAGCCTCGACTGGAAAGATCAGCTGTGTCAATTCTTTGTCGCATGTGAGGAGCTTTTCCTTTAGATTTTGGATTTCTCCGACTCCTTTGAGGACAAAGCAAAAAGGCTTCTTGGAGACCCAACACTACTTTCCACTGGGTTCCTGTCACATACCATAACCATGAACACAAATCTGTGGTTTCTACTTGGTCAGGAGAAAACCTGCCTATCCCTACAGAGTCACTGAATTCAGGAGAATCATTGCTAGGTCTAATTTTAATCTCCAGCAAACAAGTGCAGGCAGACAGCAACACAAACAGCATAGTGTTGTGAGCAATTTCTGGTGAAAGTAGAGTTGCAAAGGAAAGCAGGGAAAGGTCACATTTGCTTATGTCAAAAGTCAGCAAGCAAAAACCTAAATGCTTCTAGTTCCTTTGTCAGGGAGAATGGGAACAACCTCTCCAATTTTTCTTAAAGTCACAGCTTAGCTCCAGGATACCCCAAAACCGACCTTGGAGGGTCTGGAGGCTACTAAACCCTGTCTACATTGTTTTGGGGTGTCAAGCTGTGACAGTACTGTTCAGTTTGACCACCCAACAGGCTTTCTTGCATTCAGAAAGCAAAATATTTCTTAAATCTCCCATCTGTAGGGTTCCATCAGAGAAAAATGAGCGGTTAGATCTTTCAAGAGGCTTAATAAAAATGTGTTTTATTTTCTGTCCTTTGGGACACCATGGGGAGATCATCATAAAAGTCCCTGAATCATTCAGTTTATGTCTATGATGGAAAACCTATTAAAAGTTCCCTCTGTGATGATAACATTCATTGGGTTATCCAGCCCCTTTTCTTCCCTGCTGTCAGCCTCTGGTGATGAGTTCAGGTGCAGCAGGCACTCAGAAAAAGTAGTGTGACAGCAGGTTTAATTTCAGTTGGGGACTAAGATGAGGCCAAGACCATTAAACATGATTTAAGGCAGGTGGGGTTGAACCTGTCATGAGTGTTTCATAATGCTCTGTTATTCTTAATGTATGATTACACTAGTCCCTGCAGATCATCCCTGGATTTATGGTGTTTGCATAAACACTTGGCTGTAAATTAGAAGATGTTTTTGAGCGGTTCTTCACTAGCTGGAAGCCATAAATACGCAGTCCCTGCTGAGCCATCAACCATCCTAGGGGAGATAAGCCCAAGAAGAACTTGACTCCCGGGCTCAGCAGCAGTGGTGAAACATGCAAGACCGGACAGACAATTTCTGGAAGACATGATGTCTCTTTTGCAGATTAGCTGTGTTCCTGTGCTTGGGCAGGGGCAAAGAAGGCAGGAGGCATTTGGTTTCCCAGGTATCTGTTTTTGTGGTTAAAAGCACAGCATGACTAAGAGTGAATGGTATCTGAATTTGTGGTTTTGGAATTCAACCTCGTTCTCACCTGCTGAGTGAAGACCTTTTTCGGCAGGCACAACTTCAGGTGTGCTGCAGGTCCTGCAGGCTAGTGTGGCCACTGCTGCTGGATGTGATGCTAGTTGCAGCTGTCTCTCAGGCTACATAAACTATTGCCTAACCATGCTGCCCCAATCATCTACTGAGCCTCAGGCAGGCCTTTGAGCTATTTGTTCAGCTGGGGCAAGTTTTCCTCCTTAATCTTTTCAGCTTGGCAGGAGCACTGCTGAGCACACAAGGAAGCTCATCAGCTGCTGGCTGGATGTTTGGACAAGGGGATAACTCCTGCTGAGGCTGGTGAGCTCCAGTCCTGT
>NW_010244339.1:7609-30543 GCF_000690775.1 Eurypyga helias | reverse complement strand
CCTGTGCTTCCTGAGTACAAGCTGGCTTTTCAGCACGTTTACAGCCACACTCCCACAGAGAGCTCCGCAGTGACAGACAACTGCTCACAGAAGCAACCAACCCCCTTGCACCATGGAGGTGAACCTGGTGCTTGTAGGCCAGCAGTAAAAGGCCACCCCCTTCTGCGGGGAACAAGGAAGATAGACGGACCTTGGTGAATCAACTTCAGGTTCTGGGGCCTTTATTTTGTTCAGATTGCTGCAGTTTTCAAGTCACAGTTTTCCAGGTATGTACCATTCCCAAGCAGACCTGGAAACTCGGAAGTTAATTGCTCTTCATCCTCCAGGTGAGATCAATGGCAGGTAAGCAAGTGGCACAACGCATTACCAAACATGACCAGTGGGTTACTCAGGTCAGACCTGCTTGTCCACCCTGCAAGCTCAGCTGGGAAGCCACACAGCCAAAGTCTTTAGCTCTGAGACCGGACACCTCATCACTAGGGCTGATGTCACATCTGAGATTTGATTAAACTGTAAGGAGTAAAAGTCGCTTCTCCGTGCCAGAAGAAACTATCTGCACCACTGGTAGTGGAACTCACAAATAAGCATTTGGAAGAGACAGAAATCTGTTGAAAGGAGTGGCTGCTCTGTTGCTCCCACTGGCTTGCCATGGGTCTTTGTAGTTGTTTCAGCCAGACCTGCAAGGTGATGGTATTAGGAATTTGTACCTGTCAGAACCATGTATATAGTAGCAGGGGTTGGACACCTCCCTGCTGACAAGGGGAGAAGTGGATAGTGGGTCCTGGGGTGATGAAAGACACTTTGAGATTTTGAAGGAGTGGCTGCTCTGTTGCTCCCACTGGCTTGCCATGGGTCTTTGTAGTTGTTTCAGCCAGACCTGCAAGGTGATGGTATTAGGAATTTGTACCTGTCAGAACCATGTATATAGTAGCAGGGGTTGGACACCTCCCTGCTGACAAGGGGAGAAGTGGATAGTGGGTCCTGGGGTGATGAAAGACACTTTGAGATTTTGGATACAGATTAGGAGCTAAAGCAAGAATCTCAATGAGGCAGCCCTTAGATTCCTGGTGAAATGAATGTCTCCCTCCTTCCCGAGAGGAGGAATGTTCTTGGGGTAAAATCCATTTGCTGTCTCAAAGTGCTTGAAAACTTTTGGTGCTGTGTGGTCATTTGAATTCCCATTCTGACCAAGACGTCATTCTGTGGGAATGAGCAGGAAGAAAATATTACCGTAGGCTCCTTCAGCCACCAAAGTGCATCCCTGGGGAGCCTGATGGCCATGACAAAAACCTGTGCTTTGTCTTTTCACTGTCACTGCCCCTTCTTGGTGCGCCCTACTCTGCTTCTCCAAGCCAGAGATTAATTTGGGATGGCCACAACCCCAAGTTGCTGCAACTGGCAAACCAAACGTGATGTTCACTTTGAGCAACACATCAAATCTGGTGGGATGGAGTCAAACATTGGCAAGGGGAGAATGGCTTTGATGTCTTCTTTGGCAGCCAAATGCACCTGTGTGAAACATTGCCAAGACAACTAAGACCTGGTAAGTGAAATGTCACTGGATGGACGCAGCCTGCTGTAAGAAAAAACCTGAACAAAATGTTGTGTCTACAGCAGCTACCAGTGTGGAATTTTCACTCCATGCTGATTGCCTCCTGGACTAGATCCTCCTGCCACGTTGTGTTCATGACGGGCACAAGCCTCAGACCAGGAACTGCTGGTCTCAGTGGAGTGTCACCTGGGAGGTGATGAACACAAACAAAAGGCACCTCTTTAAATTTTATAGTGCTGCTAAGCCCTTTCTTTTGTAGGGCTGGCTTTAGCTCAGAGACCATGGCTGCCTGATGACGTGTGAATGGGATGTCAGCAAGGAACTGACCTTAGAGCTGATGACAAGTTGTACTGGCAAAAGCTGGTGTAGCTGAGTGAAGGCTGAAGCCATCTAGCAGCAAAACCAAGGTGGTATTGGCGCAGGGTGCAGGAAGCAGGCACAAATATGTGGCTTAGGAACTACTGATTAACACAGCAAACACCGTGACACAGGGATAATTAGGGCATGGATGGCTCAGGAGACAAGAGCATCTTAAAAAACCCAAGCAAACAAGGTATGGGACTATGAAAACCAAGCGGAGCTGCCGCATGTGCTGTCCCTACACTGCACTCCTAATTTAAATGAAATTTACAGCAAGAATTATACTTTTCCCCTGCCCCCTCATTTTCTTGTGGAAGCACTTGTTTTCCTTTACCTGGGAACAGAGGACACCCTGTCTGTAAATCTTTATGGCTTTCCTGCTGTTTTATATTACTTGTGTAGCTCTGAAATACCCTGACTTGTCCCTGCCTTCCCTCAGGCAAATTTCCCATATTCAGATTTCTATTCAAAGTGACTCCAGCACTTCTGGAAAGCAAGGATGATATAGCTTCTTATATCCTTCCTGTACTCTGCACAAGGATTTTCATGTCACCTAGAGAATTCATGTATGTGATTAGATATACATGCACACAGATCCACAGAGTCTTTTGCAAGGAGGCAGGTCATGTTTTTGCCCACACTCCAAACTGGTCCAGCATCCATGGAAATGCAATCACAAGGTGCTGAGTGACAACTAATATAACCTACTTCTCAAAAGCACTTATTAGCTGGGCTCGGCAATACACTAAAATGACTGCATTACTTCCCACATGGAGCTGGCTTGTGTTGGGTCAATTCAGAGCACAATATTTCATGAAGACAGGCCTGACATTTCATCCCACAGGGTACTGACTTCTTTTAATGAGGTTTATCAGATTCAGATAGAAAAAACAGAATCACAGGAACAGAAAATTCTCCACAGACCACCAGCCTGGAGATCATAGCTGAAGAACCTTTCTGTAAGGACTAGCAAGACCCCAAAATGAAGTGAACAAGACTGATGCTGACAGTTTATTACAGCTCTTGGCTGGATTAGTGAACATACCAAAAAAAAAAAAAGAGTATTGTATTTTAAGCCAAAATCTGCTGTGATTTATGTATTACTTTAAATTTGAACTAGAACTCATTGGTGTATTTTCAAAATAAGAAAATTTCACAGAAGTATATTGTTCTGGAGCCAGAGCATGTCAGAGATGTGTCTGTCTGTCTGTGACGACTACCCCAAGTCAGGGTGAGCAAAACCAGCATTAATCTGCAGGGGTAAATCCATCTACTCCACATTTCTCCCATTCCCTTCTCTGCTCTTATAGCAGCAGTGGCATCTCTGTGGTCTCATGATGAATGAGGCCAGGGAACTGATCTTGTTGAAAACTAGTGGAAGTATAAAAGCAGTTCAGTTGCAGTTGGATGAGCTTTCCAGTCTTAATTATCATGTGGCTGGAGTAGGACCCTCTCCTTCACTGGCATCTGGGTGTTTACACTGGGTGACTCTGACTAGGAGCTATGTTGAAGCTTTCCTCATGCCTGCTGATGCTACATCAGCACTGGACCACAGTGAGCTGTATCCATCACCCCCTCAGACCTGGTGTACCAAGCAGAAGACACAAGCCACACACTGCAACTCACATAAGATAGTCATCTGCACTTGTTTCTTAAGGACAATCCCTTATTCCCTCCAAAGTCTCCTTGCTTTGTGCAGTGGTGTACAGACTCGGGTATCCTTGTGCAATGGACCTTGAGTCCTCAAGGCTTCCTGACCATAATAATAATGAGATGACCTTAGGAAAAACACCAATTTAATGTGTCTGAAAGAACTGAGCTGGCTGCCTGCCTCTACCCTTCACCTGTGTGTGAATTACAATCGCTTTTGAGAGCAGGAAAGAGAAAGGCATTACAGCCTCAAGAAAAGAATAGTCTGGTGGGAAGAGTGTTATGGAACAGGACCTACATAGCCTACGTGGAGCATTCACATCCCAGCATCCAGCTACACACATGTAATTTATCTGTCCAGTTGCCTTCATCTCTGTCAGATGCAGTGGGGAGATTGGCGAACCAGAGTATGAGAAATTGGGCTTCTGCTCTGAATCATCCTCTAGAAGAACTTCTGCTTTGATTTCAAAGGAAGGTGAGTCCTGACAGAATTCTAAACTGAACCAAACCACACCTTGTGTATTTTGGGAGAGAAAGCAGCCAGCTTTGCTCAAATTTCCCATGTGAAAAACCTTTCAACTGGCAGCATTTTCCTCACACATTAGAGAGATCTCCTCTGAAACACCCAAGGTCTTGAGACCTCTTTTCCAGCAGCTGTTTTGCGATGCCCAAAGCCCTCCATCTAAATGTGCAGTTGGCTGAAGCCCCAGTTGTACCACAAAAAGATTTTCCTGTGCCCCATTCCCAAGGAGTCACAGGATCTTCCTTCAAGAACCGTAAGGCCAGGTCCCAGTTGGCCATCCCCAGAGCAGGGAGGACGAGAAAGCAGGGCAACTGTGGGATCTATCTTAACAATTTTCCTGGCCCAGACTAAACAGCACCAGGCAGTACTAACAGACACCTTGGACCTCTGCACGGAGAGGTTAAGTGCTGCACAGGGGCTCTGCTCTGCTCTCCTCACTCCACTCTCCTCTTTCTGTTTTTGTCCCCTATTTCCTGTGAAAGGGGTTTTATGATGTTTTCTTGTTTGGGCAGGCTCTGGACTCATTGCTGAGAAATTCAGCAGGGAAAGCAGTTACCACAGATGCCTGTAGGGCAGCAAATAAGAACATGGCTAGTGTACAGAAATACAGTGGTGAGAGACATTTCTGACGCAAGTCCTGCAAGGGAAATCTTTGTAGAATGAAGATCCCCTAACCTGACTGATGCAGAGCTTCTGACTCTTGTGAAGACCAGTCCCATCATACCCTTTAAATAATGAATCCTATAGCAGGGGAGAAGAGGAACAAATAGCTTGGGAGTTAAGAAACAGTTTGTAGGCTTGAGAAATATGATTGTGATTCTTGGCTCCTCCAAGAACTCCCTCCCTGACCTTTTCCAAGTGCTTTGATTCCTTCTGTGGAACAATGCTTATTGACAGACTCTCCTTAGTATTGCTCAGATAGTCCCCTAGAAAACAGGGATTGTATGACTTTTCTTCCTTTCGATATTTGTCAGGTCAACTTAGATGAAGAAGGTGCGTGCACAGTGGAAAATTAGCAACAAAAAGCAACTCAGCCCAAAGGCATACATCCAGCATGGAAGACCTGAACCCAAATACTCAGCTTCAGGATAATCATAAACAACTAAATTCTTGTAATAGGAGGCACTGAGGAGCCTTGCAAGTGGCCAGTGCTCCCAAGTCAGCCTCTAATAAAGTCACTGAGTGTCAAGCACAGCATCACCCTGATTTTTGCTGAGGCTTTTTCAGTGTTTGTGTGATGCCAGTCATTCCAAAATACAACACACTGAGGACAGAAGAAAGCACGCTGGGTGGTAAAAAATTCTTATCTTGATAGTGTCAAACTGTCACGTAGTAACCTGTAGTCAGAACAGGCTTAGGGACACGGTTTATTGGTGGACTTGGCAGTGCTAGGTTAATGGTTGGACTTGGTGATCTTAAAAGTCCTTTCCAGCCTAAATGATTCTGTGATTCTAGAAAGCATCCTCAGGATTTCTGCTTGTCTCCCATTCACATGTGCCCTTTTGAAGCTCAAGACCGGTTGTAAAATGCTGAAAGGGTGTGAGGCCCATCATGCACTCAGAGTGAGAGCTGGCATGGAGTGTGCTCCTGGTTCCTTCACTTTCAGGGTAGTGTTTATTATGTTGGGAATCCTGAAGAACAGGATTTCTCTACTTCACAGAGAAAAATAAAATCTCTCTAAAATAATCTGTGCCAGATCTGAGCAATGGGGGGGAAAAAAAAAAAAAGAGGAATTCTTTCCAAAAGCCAAATCTGGCAATGGGATTAATCTGGATGGCATGAGTACCTCACACCTGCTGTGCTCTCACTAGCTTTAACAGCACCAGGATGCTTGTCCCACACCCTGTCTCCTGCTGCAGCTCAGCCCCAAAACACCATGACAAAAACAGGTAAAAGAAACAGCACCGGGACTATGAGTCCTGGGAAATAAAATCCTCCTTTTCCCCTCTGTCTAGCTGATGTGAGTCCCCTACAACCTCTGTAAGGAACAGTGCAAATAGGATCATGAAAATGTGAATAAATACTCTCACGCTCCTTTGCGGGATGACACAAAAGACCAATGTGTCTCCTCATCAAAATGTTTCTCTTAACTCCAGGTTTGCCTTGATGCTGCCAGAGGATCCTGACTTCATCAGGGTCCTCTTTGAAACCAGGCACCCTTCCTTCCAGAAGGCTGTTTTGAATAGGCACGCAAGCTTACAGCTGTAAATGTTTCACTGCTTGTTTAGACTGTCACTGACCAGGAAGCATCTGCAATGATTTTGTAAGGAGGAGGGTTGGCAGCAGTAAATTACCATCTGACCTGGTGTTGTGGTTATTTAGCTTTTTCTTTTTTTTTTTTTCCTCTCCTCAAGGAGATCTGGGATCCGGGACATGTTAAACATTATTTTACTGACTTTAAATCGTTTTGCAATATTGCAGTCAACTTGAATGCCAAACTTAAGCCTGTAAACTCTATTTTTAACCTTGACTTTGTCAGTGCAATGGATACTGTCATATCAAAGTATTTAAGGGTTTGTGGTAAAACTTCCTCAAACCAATTTTCCTCAGATGAGAATAGTCTTACTGGAAGCCTATACAGATAGGAGCTATAAAAAAATCGGGTTTAAAATTGAATCAGGCTGCAGGAAGAAAACAATCCTTTTCTACCATGGCAGCATAAAAGCAGGGGGTTTTGGAACGTGGACAGGTTCCGTTCATAGCACATGCATCAAACCAGCCTAACTCCAACATGGTGCTGAAGGATCCCGTGGATGAAAGCTCCTGTTCTGCAATAATTCTGCAAAATGATGCTGTATTCATGTAATAGAACTGCCCTTTGTCAGCTGACCCAGCCTTCCTAGTCTTTGAGAGATGGACACACACCAAGTTAGGGCCCATTGCCCTGAGAATTACAAGAAGGGAGGCTCATCCCTAGGCAGGTGGCTGGCTGGGCTCACCTGTGGCTGGAGCCAGTGATGGAAATCCCACCTGGCTCACACTGGATGGCCAGCCAGTGGTGGCTGGGAATGGTAATAGCCATGTGGGACTCCGTGTATGTGAACTATGCAGGGGAGTTGGTAACATCTGCATGTAAAACATGTGGAAGAAAAGATTTTACCTGAGAAACCAAAACCACCTTTTTGAAATTTGATGGACACTCTTGGACTTGTCTGAAAAATGGAAAATTTTTCAAGGTAAATGTACCACATCTACCCAACAACAAAGAACATAAATGAGTCTCATATGATTACAGCAAGGCTGAGAAATACTGATGGTAAAATGTGAGATAAAGATGAGGAAAAAAGACATTACTACTGAAAAATTGCCTCTGAATATCACAGCAATTTATTACCTACTTAAACTGCAGGAGCCTTTCAGGATATCCCAGCTGGACAAAAGGATACTGCCATGACTAGGTTCTTATTGATGATGTTGTAAAGGAAAAAGGAACTGAAGAAAGATGCTGAGATCAGGAGTAAGTCTGAAATGACTCTGAAGAACATGTTAAGTGCTAATTCCCTCAGGTTTCCATTAGGACAGACAGATGATGGGTTGAGATCTGGTTCAGCTTCTATTGGTGCTGATAGGGCTGCAGACACACCTATCTTGGTATCTTAGATAGCTTCTCATTCCACACTGGGCAGTCTCTGAGAAGAGACTAGTTCTGCAACAAGCACATTGTTTCAGAACAGGTCTGACCAAGAGTTTGTAGGACAGATGCAAATGCTACTTGGGAAGCAACAGACCCATTAGAAAGAATTAAAAGGTCTTGCCCTGAAAAGTCCCATGTGTTCAAGCAGAGCGCGTGTGCATCCAACACAGTATGCCCAAAACACACATTTGTGCTTGTGCAAGAAAGTGCTTAAAACCTGTCCCAGGTCAACTCTCAACTGGAAGAAATTTACTTAAATGGTCCATCTGGAGGTGTTCAACCACCAGACTCTGCTTCTGGGGTTTATGTATTCCTGGCTTTGGGCACACATTTGCAGTCAAGCCTAATGGTGCACAGCTGCATCACACCCCCCTGAGAAGGGGGCTCACATCCCACATCTGGACACCAGTCTGTCAGACCCACCACCTTGCCACCTGGCTGTGCTAGATACACCTTTCCCGTGTTTTCCCTCACTCTTCAATAACTTCTTGGCTTTGCCTTATGATGCTACTCTCAAGCTATAAATGACACAAAAAGATGCATTTTCCCATGTTTATGCAACAGCGTGTCCTCTTTTGGCCCAGTGAAATCCTCAACTTGTCCTTTTTCAAAAGGAGCTGAAAAATGATGATAGGAGACATGACTGGCTCCTGCTCTGACAAGGTCATGGTTTTCTACATTGGATTTGGGCTCACCAAGTGTGATTAATCAACTTTCAGGACATGGCTGGTTTATAGCATCTGTATTCACAACAGTAAAACTGGGTCATATCATGAGTGATGCATGATAGCCATATTGAATTGTCATACCAGCACCAGATGCTTTAGAAACTGGACAGTTTGTGTAAGCGCTAAACTCCTCTTTTGTTTAACCTCACCACAATTTCATCAGCACCAAACAGGCTGAAGCATTCCTATGAAGTGACCAATTAAACCACATTAATTATTTAAAAATAAAAATAGACAAGGTGTTTTTTTTTCCCCTAGTGTCTTCTTAACCAAGTGCTAGAAGGAATTTCCACCCCCCCAAACTAAGATTTATTCTTTGAAAAAGCTTAAATAAAAAAAGCAAAAATACAAAAATAAACTCTTTTCATCTTTCCAACTAACATTGCCTTTGGGTAAATTGGAAATAATTCAGTCATTATAATTTTAGCTGGAGGCGATGATAGCTTGAGAGATCTTATTTGTTTGCATGGTCTCTGACCGCAGGGTGCAAAAGTCTGTACTGCAACGTGGCTTGAAGTATTCTTGTTTATGAAAGGAGAGGGCACAAACAGGCTATATGGACACATCTTTAATTGTTCATATTTAGCAAATAAGGGAGTTTGAGAAGGAGCTCTTGTTCCTTCTCTTGTTAAAGAAGTTACAGTGATTTTTTTGGTAAAGAAAGTGACCTAGAAACAATGCTGGGTGCAAAAGTCTGTACTGCAACGTGGCTTGAAGTATTCTTGTTTATGAAAGGAGAGGGCACAAACAGGCTATATGGACACATCTTTAATTGTTCATATTTAGCAAATAAGGGAGTTTGAGAAGGAGCTCTTGTTCCTTCTCTTGTTAAAGAAGTTACAGTGATTTTTTTGGTAAAGAAAGTGACCTAGAAACAATGCTGGGAATTGCAGGAATGTATAGTCTCCTTTGTAGGACTGTGTCACTATTAGAGGGAATCCCTAGCAGGGGCTATCAGATTCAAGCTCTTCAGGTTAATACACACTCACAGGAAAGTAAAAGCCAAAGACAGAATCAGATTTTGGCAAATGGTTCCAAAAACTGTGAGAACAATTTTGGAAAATGTTTTATGGCAGAGTCTGAGCATCTTTTCTCAGACACATAGCAAAATTTCCACAAAATCTGGGTATATTGTCTCTCTTCTCCAAACTGAGGGGCACATGGGAAAATGAATGATCACCCACAATACACTATGCCTTTGAGATCTTTAAGTATATGCTCTTTATGAGGTACAGTCACTCTTCCACAGCCCTGAATCCAAACCTTCCTGCTAGAAATTCAGAGAAGTTGGGATCCCATGCCCTAAAGCTGTGTGCTCTGAAGAAGAGAGTACCAGATTTTCAAATGATGGGGTTCAGTTTCCATGAGCTCAAATCGCAGAGGGTTCAGATTCCTGATCGCACTCCAAAGGTCACTCAGTTCTGCTCGCAGAGGCACACAGTGTTGAATGTGGAATGGGCAAACACTGAGAGGTACCTAAACCTGGACAAATATGTTACAGCCAGAAATGGTCTCATCTGGGCCGCTTAGAAAATAGGATACTAAAGGTGCTACTCTTGCCTTAAAGCTCAAAATACTACTCTTCTTTTTCCCTCCCCACCACAATAACTGAATATAAGGAAGACAGGTTTGCTTTCCTCCCTGAGCATAAGCCAATGGAAAACAAAAGAGCTCATTCAGCGAGCATCCCTAGCAGGGAGCATCAAGAGGAAGGGGGAGGTTACAGACAACAGCAGGCTGTGCAGGACAGGACTGCTCCTGATGAGCAAATGTTACAAGATTTACTGGAAGGCATCAAGTGCTTTTACACACTCCCATTTTCCCCTTATGATTTCTCTTACCCCATCTGACCACAGAGATCTCAATACATCCTCTTTAATTAATTGCCTTTACTTTTCACCTCTCCCTGAGCTGGGTGCTGGGAATTTGCTTGATGAGGCACTTTCTATTATTCTATTTCTGTTATTCCCGAGTTCTCCTCATTTTAGAGTGGAATGTGCTCTAAGTTACAGTGCTTACAGCCAGTTGCTGGTCTTTTTATACAGGTCCCAGGGCTGTCTGCATTCACTCTGAATATAAATGCTCAAGTTTTATGGGGAGGAGAAGAAAAACCCTGGTTCATTTTTCTTTCTGTCCTTGCTGCAAGACAAATGTTTAGCTGCCTTCCTGTTAGCAGCATTCAAATAACCCTCCGAGAGTAGGTTTTAAGCATAGACCCAGGGGAGAAGAGAGCACATATGGAAGGGTCTCCAGACTCCTATTAGCAGGAGTTGCAAGGGTAATTCTCTACAGTCCTTCCTAGAAGTTTGGCTCCAAATGTTCCCTAAAAAAAAAAAAAAAAAAAAAAAGCGAAACCCCAACCCCCCCCCAACTTTATGTTGTATAATTTGGCTCTTAATTTTCCAATTCTGTCCCATCAATATTGCCCTGTCCCTTCCTACATTCTCTTATAATGTAAGCAGGTAGAAATTTTACCCTCCCTGACCTAGTTGGGAATTCCAGTCTTGTTTCTACTCCTGCTTTCTTGTCAAGTTGACTAAGGGTCTTAGAGCACACTGCAAACTGGCCACAGACACAGAGGAATACATTGAATAAGCAATTGCCCCAGCTATCCAAATAAGCTCCATCTTTCCCAGCTCATACTGGGAACCTTTGTATCCCCTCCTTTCCCCAGAGTACCGGCACTCTCATACACTATTGTGGTTGAATTTTCAGCGACCCAAAGACTCCTCTTCCAGAGAAAATTCATACAGAAATGCGCAGCTTGATGCAGTCATAGCCCAATTTAGGATATGACTGAATGAAGACAAGGTGCAATATGACATAACATAAATGCATTTTGCATACCTGAAAAGGTCTTGGCTGGGTGATCACCTCGTCATGGATGTAGGTGTTCTTGGTTGAGCTGCTCTTGCACAGTTGCCTTGGTCTTTTTTTAGACCCAAATTCCTGAAGCTCAGGATGTAGAAGGGGTTATATCCCAGAGTTCCAAGGGCTACTATGTAAAGATACACCACACAGGTGTTACTCCTTGGGGAAGCTGCAGCTGAACTTGATCAGAGCAGCAGCTTTAAGGTGCCTCATTAAATTCACATGGTTCTACAAACTCCTCCTCTCTGAAAAGTTAGAGCTCTGAGCAACACTCTGGGATATTACTGGATATAAGGTCCTGTTACTCTCCTTAAAACAGACAGAAGTGTTAGCTGATCAAATTTCAGACTGATTTTCTTTATGGGGACCATTTGTAGACCTGTCACTTAACTTGTTTCAGAGCAGTGATTAGTTCTTGGTCCTGTTGATGTAGACCCACCAGTTTAAAGGGTTGAGGTTGCAGTAACACTCTTTTCTCAAGACAACAATCTAAATTCACAGACCCTAGGAACTATCCTGCTGCCTGTTCTCATATGACCTCAGGCTATTGGCTTTGGCAAGCTGCTCTCCTTGGTCATCTTCATTGAGAAGCCACTTCTTAGCCAGGCATGCTTACACCTTCACTTCCTTACACACACTGGAAAGATAAGCTGAGTTTCTACAACCTCATTCACCAGGCTGCATCAGCAACTTGGCATAAGTTACCATGAGTTTTATTGGTTATGTTCTTTTTGATACTGTTACTCTCAGATTCAAGTTGTGAATTAAAATGCTCACAAATTCGTTTCCTTCATCACTGTAGTTAGCAAAATAAGTTTGATTACTGGACTCTATATGTCTTCATTTATAGCCTAAAACTCAAGCTAAAGTCAAAGGCATTCTTTTGGCTACATGGGCCTTGATGGGAATAACTTTGCTATCAGAAATAAATTCTCCAAAGGCTTTTGGGTGCATCAGTCCTGCAGATCTGTGGTAATTTAGGAATGAGATTCTTCAGGTCTTAAATCTAATCATCTTAAAAAGTCTAAGGATTCAGATGACCTTTGTCTAGACTCAACATCACTTGGTGTCTTATCTTGTGTTTCCTTGGTCTTTTGTTAGGTTTTTCCTTTAGGTCCAGGGTTGAGGAGAGTGACAGTGGACCTCCTTGGATGTTGTAGTTTCTAAACCACCCAGAGAGTGGGATTGTTTAGGCTGTGCAACAAGAGGGGATGAAAAAGGCAGACACATAAGCACAGCTCTTGAGATAGGCAGTAACAGCATACAAAGGTCACAGACCAGGAAACAGTAGGTTGCAGGCAGCCAGGATTGCTGACTAAAAGTGTTGTCATTAGAAAATGTTACAGCCCCCCCCATTTTTTTACAAGAAACCATCATTGTAGAATAAAAAACCCCAAACATTCAATAAAGGTGGGTTTCCCAGTTGACGATGGAAATTCTGAACAAATGTAGATGTTTTCAGGTTAGAACAGCTGCTGAGATAGAGGGTATATATCTTGGAATAAATATGATCAGGTTTCAGGCTAGGAGGATGATGTTTTGGGGTCTTACTACCTCATTTGTAATCATAAAAAGTTGAAAAATCGTCTTAAGCTTGTGTTGACTTCATGGGGGTAATAGTTCCCTCCCCAGCCGATGTCTTTGCTATTTTAGTCAGCTGACTCTTTTTCCAGAGGGAGATAATTTTTGTTTGTTTGTTCAGGGTGAGGAAGGGAAGAGAGCGCAAAACCCCCAAAAATCCCAACTAAATGAACCAAAACCACTACAAAAGAGTTTGGGTTTATCCTGTGGTGGGACATGAAGAAATTCTGAAGTCTCAGAAAGCTTCACAGGATGAGAAAACCATTATCTGCACAGATTTATTTGCAATGAGACATTAAAGAAAAAAAAAAGAATCTGAATTGACTTTTTTCAAGCAATTATTTAACTCAAAATAGCTTGGACAAGTCCATTTGTCCCTAAGGTCATTAAAATACCACCGTACAGACAATTTTTTCTAAGATTCAGGTCATCAACTTCACTCCCAAAGTGAATTAAGGTAAATCAGACTGAAGCTCCACTAATTCCAAATGAGAGAGTCTAACCAGGGGTTTAATGCAGTTTAAACATTAACGTTAAATTCACACCACTGCCTAATTCAAATGAACAATGCTGCATGCCCCTGTGTAGGCAAAGCTGTTCCAGGAGTTTCCAGCAGTCTACTGATCCAACAACATCCTTTCCTGCTTACACCCTGCGAAGAATGTGCTCTGGAGCCAACACTAGTAAATTATCGAGTAGTCAGCAAGATCACGTCAGATTCTTATTTGCAGCCACAGTTCTTCTCTAAGGGAAGATGGTGAGAACTTTTTTGCCTCTACTCACTCTTTCTGTTGATTCCCTGCTCTCTCTTTGGCATGACCTCAGATCTGTATTACTTTCACTCATTTTTTCTTTAGGACATAAGTGCCTTGCCAGATTTATTTAGGGTAGCTATTTAAGATATATATTCTGCAGAACATGACTCTGTGTAGCTCACTGCCACAAAAGTATGATAGTTAACCAAATTTTTGCCATGTTTGCTAAGAGCTTGAGCTTCTGGGATTGCAACAGTGAATCCTAAGCCAAAAATGAAGAACATTCTACAGCTGCAGGATACAAACGATGCTGACTATCAAAAGTGTCTCCATGACCTAGGGCTTTTGCTCATGGGTTTTCTTGCACTCATCCTAGAGCAGGTGCCACTGGTCAGCATCATCAGACCAGTCCTCAGGATCAAGGGCTTTTTGTTGTGGGTGTGAGTGGCCTGTCTTATTTTGTGTTCAATGCTAACATCATAATCAAATGCACTAACACTTGATTGGGCACATCTTGGAGGAACAGCCTGTTTGCACATGAATGAACTTGAATGGCCCTTGATGGGTCTGGATCACAAGGCTCAGACATGGCTACCGTACACTGCCAAGTCCAAATGCAATCAGCTTGTGCCTTGGCTAGCTAGCACAAAAGAACAAAATTCTCACTTTTTATTCATAGCCTCTTCATTAAGCTGTCACAGCAACATGCTCTGCTACCCCATCTACACTCCACTTCTTGAAAAGCACAAAGCTTTGTCAGATAAAAGCTCCTTTGGGCCTCCAGTATCAAATCCAAATCTTGCTTAGCAGGGCCTTGACACCTGACTTAAAAGACTCTTTGGATAAAGATGAGTGTCCGTCATGTCCTGGTTACTGTGCAATAGCCAGCAGATTTTCATTGCTTTTCATTTTTTAACAAGTGTAATGCATTTTCTGCTGACAGGGCAGACACTGGGGGTCAACCAGCGTATTTCCTGGGTATCCAGGAAAAATGTTGACAATCTTCAGAAGTCAGATCTTTGTTGACTAAGCAGGGGATGGCCACGGGGTGGACATAATCTCAGCCTGAAGTGTAGAAAGAGAAATATCATCAACTGGTCCCAAGTGGAGGACTAAGGGGTTTTTTTCTTCCTTAAGAAATTTACACTCATGAGTTGGGCAGAGTTAGGTAATGTGGGGATTGCTTTGTAGTGAAGAAGAAAGTTAGTAGATGGAATTGCCTATTTTGCAAAACGGTATCAGATAATGGAGGAATTGAATTAAAGAGTACTCTTTCAAAATACAGAACAAAGGGAGGAAATTCTCCTCTGCCTGAGCCTGCAGAGTATTTCACTGTTTGGACTGTGGGTCCCTTGGATATCAGAGGTAATTCCAAGCATCACAACTACAGCTGAGAAAAAAAATTCTGAATCTCCATCCCATGGGATAATCTGACATTTTAAAATTTGCTTTAGGTTCCAAAACATGAGGTTTAAGAAAAAGAGAAAAAAATTCCGTAATTTCTAGTCTGCAGAAAATGTCAAAAGCTTTTTTTTATTAGTAGTAAATGTCAAAACACCTTGTTTTGACATTTGAAATGTAAATAATGGAAGCACTTCATCCCTGAGACAGTCTGCAGGGGATCCCTTCCTCTGAGGTCATTTCAGCATTTAGTTTCATGCTCTAGCAATGCGTTGTCTTCTGGGAGTTGTTGTCCCAGTCTGTGCTTTCTTCTGCAGGCTAGTAATCAGATTAACTACATCTCCCATTAAACTACCCAAATAGGAGTGGCATCCTGTGCCCAAAAAACCCTCCAGCATTTGCTTGCTTTGTGGAATATGTAGTTTTATAGGAAATCTGCACCCCTAGGAGGGAGCATTTGCACCTGATCTTCTGCAAGGTACCATAAGGAAAGAGACCACAAAGACATGGGAATTCATGTTTTGCTGCACAGATTTAGAAATAAAACGCTTGGAGATCATGTAAAGGAGGACACAGTTGGGCTGCAGTTGAAGCAACTGAAACCCAGATTTTCTCCCTACCTCTAAAATAACATTTTTCCACAGAAATTTTTGCAATTCATGAATCATGGTGGAAAACCCCAGCTAAGCTTTCACTGCAGCATTTCTCTTGCTTCTTTTCTAGCAATTGCTCTCATTCCAACAGAGTCCTGGGTTTTGGGATTTCCCCATAGCTTGCCACGTCCATCGACTGTAAGCCCTCAGTGCCCATTTGCAGAAAGGGTCTGCGTATCTCAAACTTCTTCACTTTCTAGCCCTCCCAGGGAGCTCACAGCCTCTCTGGCTGACATGCAGTTTTTCTGTGTGGCCTAAAGCCCTGGGACAGCAATGTCTGGACCTCAGGTCCTGCCCTCAGGCACGAGCACATCTGCTGCTGTGCGTAGGAGCACTCCCTTTCCACAAATATTATCCTATGTGTGATTGCCCATTCTGCTCCCTAGGACTGAACCACACAATCCAGACATGCAGAAGGCAGTTTTCTGTTCCAGTACATGTAGATCACCCAGTGTTGCCCAAGGGTGAAAAGGACACATGGGTGAAAACTGCAAATTGCAAAGGTTGTTTTAACCAAGGCAAGGTTAAGAATCACCAGAATTTAAGTGTATACCTGGTAATAGCCTTTGTGGTTCTACAAATATTGTCTTCTCTGGGTCTTTCCTCTCACCCAGGAACCTCAATGCAGTTTATAAAAGGTAGAGAAATCAAGGTCTAGAGAGGGAGAAAGACAGAAGGGGGAATCTCAAAATATCAATGGCACATCTCCACACACTTCATGGTGTAAAAGATTAGAGCAGAGAATGCAAATTCCTTACCTTCAGTATGTATAGCAAGGACTAGGCCATTTCCTCCTCTCAGTAAATTTAAGAAGAAAACAAGTCAATGGAGATTAAAGTTCATTCAGAAAAAAAAAATTATTCCCTGATGGATTTCGACAGCAAGACAAGTGTGGGAGAAAAACTTCTGTAGAGCTTGTATGTTTTACCAGGCACAAACTGCTCACTAGTGAGCTGTAGGATTGATTCGTGCTGTATTAATGACTGTAGAAACACAGCTCCACTCAGGATGGGGCTTCATCCCATTTGAGTATAAATGGGATAAATTAACAAAAAGGCTGAAGATTTCAACCGAGTACCCCAAGCCTTGATCTCTATTTCAGAGAGAGAAAATTAATTCCTAGAAGATGCCAAGACCAAAGTAGCACAGAGCAGCTGAGCTGGATGGAAAATGTCGCAGGTGGGTGAGGAAAGCAGGTCCCTGAGGTAGAGATGGATTCACACAGACTCTCAACTGTACTGCAGCCAACTGTGCCATTACCACCTGACTCTGTTTTGCTGGCGAAAACAAGTGAATGGATTGGGCTTGTAACATGGACACAATTCTTCCTGGGGTTGGGGAAGTGGGAACATTGCACTTGTTCACATCACCTCTCTAGAACAGGAAGAAACCTTACCTTCTTCCCCAAGCAGAACTTCTCCAGGACTTTTCCAGCTGATCTCCAGCAGGATGATGGGCCACCAGAGGCCTGGTGAATGCTGACAGCTCCGAGCCTTCCGCCAGCAGAGCTAATGGCCCAGGCCTTGCTGGAGAGAGTGCAGAGCAATAAACGTCCCAGAGATGCTGCCGAGTCGGTCCTTTTCCTGCACGCAAGCTGCACATTGTAAAAACTGAGGCTCAGATTCTTTTTCCTGTTTGCACTGGAGCAGACCACAGAAATTGCACAATCCTCCAGGCCAGACCCAAGGTGAATCGTGAGACGATAGGTTCCAAGGCAATATTTCACACTTGCTGAAAAAGTGATACTGCCCAGGGGAGGGGCTGTAATTAGGGAGAGCAGTGACAACCCGCAGACAAAGTGGTTCCATAAGCAGAGGAAGAAATGAAAGTTCATTCCTAAGTCTCTCACTTGTGTGGATTCTCTAGTGTTCAATAAAAGGTGTGATCCCTGAGTAAGAAAGTCTCTCTCCTTTCTCCACTTGCTTATTTTGATGAAATATGATAGTCACAATATTTTTAGGCATTTTCTCCTGCCTGTCAGGTTACAAAGCTGTTAGCTGGAAGTTGTATGGGCTGACACATAAACAACATGATCACATTAAACGCCGTTTCCTGGGGAAGCCACTCGAGTAAAAGTTTTGATTTGGTGGAGACACCTGGAGGGGTGGTGGGGAGGAGGGTAGCAACCTTCAGATAAATAATGGTATGGGGGTTGAAGAGAAAAGCAAGTTTCTTTTTCTGTCTTTAAATGCCTTCTGGAGGGAGTTTTTCTGAGGACTTTCTAAAAAAATGCTTTTTTAATACACTAGAAAAGAAGAAGATAAAGCAGAAAATTAGCAAAACATTCAAATATTTTTTTACGCATTTCTCAGAAAATACAGGAATAAACAGATAGAGAGTCAGAAATACATATGTATTTTTTAAAACTGAAAAGTCATTGTCCAAACATGAAGAGTGGAATCATTCAGAAAGTGTTTGTCTAGTCTTTTGTTTAACCTGGAAAAGGCACATGCTATCTCCCAGAAGAACAAGCTCCCTTAGTGGCTGTGTGCTGACCCTAGAGGGTCAAAGCTCAGAGAAATGCTGGAGCATTGTATGAACCATCCCGCATTAACAAGAATTCATTCAAGAGCATAGCTATCTCTTCTCCCCTACTCTTACTTTACCTTCAAAGAGGCATACACTACTTAGGCTGGTAACGCTGATCCTATGTGACCAGTGCTTCCAACAAGGGAACAACTGTTCTATAACACCGATGGTGTCATTCAACTAGCATGAAACTCAATGATGACAAATACAGCAGTTTGTTCCCAGACATGAGAGACAAAATTTTAATATAGAAAGAGAAAGGATGCCACTAATTGGAATGTGATTGGGAAATCAGCATCTTGGCTCCTGTAGAGGTGGAGGCATGGGACAGCTCTTGTTCAGGTGACATTTGTCCATCTAATCAAGGCTGACTCCATGTTTTGGGAAAGGATGACTGATTCTGCTGGTGTTCAGACCTTCTGGGGTGGATGAGGGACAGATGTGCTGGTTTGTGTTGGGACAGAGTTAGTTTTAGTCACGGTAACAAGTATGAGGCTGTATTTTGGATTTGTGAGAGGCTATGCTTTGGATGAGTAAAAGGACAAGACTCATACTCTAGTGGTCTTAGCTAAGGTGCCAGAGCCATCACTGAATGGCATGGCAAAATAACTGCGGCTATCTTGACCTTGAAATGTCGCTGTTGTTTTCCATTCCTCCCTCTTTGCAAAGGGCAGACATCCACAAGTCTACTTGGGGATGAAGTAGTCGAATGACTTTAGAAGTCCTGCTTTATTACCATCTTTGTCCCTCTGACTCTGTGGCCTGCAATGCTGCTAACTCTTGTACTCCCTCTGCATCCATATCTCTCCCTGCAGCTTTCAACTCCAATTGGCAGATGCAGTGAACCAGAAAGAAAACTGAATGCTATGCCAAGGTAAAGAGTATGTGTTCTTCCTCATCTTGAGGGCTTGTTGCTTGCTCTGGTGCAAGTCTCAGCTGTCCATTCATGCAGGGACTGAGTACATCTCCGTGCACAGGGGAGTGCAAGGACTGGCTTCTAAGACCCAGAAGAGAACTTACATGTCATCCTGGAGCAAGGTTGTTTGCATACCTTCCTTGAAACACAAAGCATTCAGCAATATCAAGTGAGGAATTAACACGTGAACGTGGGAACAGGACTGATAATCGTACTTTAGTTTAGTTTCAAAACAAAACTAAGCTTGACAAACCTGATCTCCTTCTATGACAAGGTGACCTGCTTAGTGGGTGAGGGAAAAGCTGCGGATGTCTAGACTTTAGTAAGGCCTTTGGCATGTGGGACATGGTTTAGTGGTGGCATTAGCAGTGTTAGGAAAACAGTTTGACTTGATGGTCTTAAAGGTCTTTTTCAACCTAATAGATTCCATGATTCTATGAAATGTCTTTACTACCATGAATAGATGGATCTCAAAAAACATAAGTAGTTGCTGACAAAGGTCTGAATGCAATTTGAGTTCTAGGCAAAAAAGTTTCCTATTGTCACCTTTGCATGCATAAATAACAACTACTGCCATTTACTTTTTTGCAATGAAAAAACAAGAAGTGACTCCATGTGTCTGTTCCCAAAAAACAAGAGCAAACAAAAGCAGGTCTCTGCAAGAAACCATGATGAAGATTAATTTCTTCCGCAGCAGATTGCTGGAAGCCTAAGAATAAAATGATTGCCAAAGATGTTAACAAGTCAAGCCTTTGGAAAAAAAAAAAAAAAAAAAGAAGTAATGTATGACCAACATGAGAACCAATGTTTCTAGTATCAGACTGAAAACTGGAAAGTTTGACAGGGTCAGCAAAAGCCTTCTCTGAAGAAGCAGATCTAGAAGAGAATGGCTGATGCTAATACCTTACACAGCCTCTCCTCTTGAAGGGGAGACCTTTGTGATAACTAATTCATCACATATGACAGACACATTCCTATAGTCTCTCTAAAAAAGACACATTTATTTCCTTTTCAGTGTCCATAAAACCCAGCTATTTTGCACTGAATATTTGCTTTCAAGGGTGCATTGCTAGAATTAAGTAACAAATTTGTAATAGCCAAGCAAATACCCTGGCTCCACGTCTTCTTTCCAAGATTCAGTGTGAACATAAAACAGATGTGATCCCAACAAAGAGGCATCCTCTGATGTACCAGATGGGACTCCTGCATCACTTTTCCATTGGCTAAATATAGTTGGGGGGAACAATAGTGCCAACACAGAGCACTGAGATTGGGTGATATGAGGCAGGATTGCTTCCTTCATCACAGAACCTAGTGAAAAATCTCTGAATGGACATTCAGTGGAAACCAAAGAGTAAATTTTCCCCTATTTTGTCCTACATAATTCTTATGCCTGGTTGGGCATTATGGACTGCAAAGTATTTCCTAGCTTTGCTTTTGTTTTTTAATTGCAATTTTCATCTCCATTTGAACCTTAACTGCTATTGTGGGCCTTCACTACTGCTGTGTTATAGACAACAGCAGCAGCAGCAGCAATTTTAAAAATAGAGCAGGAAATTTAACAACTGTAAAAAACTCCTTACCCTGGAGAGCCATTGTTTATACTCCTTCATGTATGCTTCATAGGCTATTTAGGAAAAAGGGTCCATTTTGCATCAGAGGAGAAAATGTAAATTATTTTTTCCTCCTAAACTGAATACAAAGACTATTCCATTAAATGTGGCTTTTTGGTGAAAAATGGAACAAAAAGTCTACCCATAAAAAATTTCATTTGAAAAAAGCCTTTTCCATCCAAAAATCCTAACAACTGAATACAAAATGTGGATCTTTTCTTTAAAAATGGAAAAAAAAAAGATCCAAGTTGACCTTGACTTTCTCTCTGTTATACAGGGTTGCTGGTTGAGAGACACCCCATGGACACACCACATACTCCATCCTCTCGCATGTGTCATCCAAAGCAGGAGTGCCAGGTTCATCTTTCCTGTATTTCTCTAGTCTACTACTACTGATGAAATTACAGGTTTATTATGGATATGCACCAGCCCTGGTGAGCAGCATGTGCCCAGAAATAACAATGAAGTAGTGGGAGGTCTGTGGCTTGAGTGATACAGCATTCAAATACCAACAGCAGCCTCACTGACCCAAATCAACGTTAACGTACCTTCTCAGCCTAAGGAACCTTTTCACCATCAGGTTGGTGAAACATTTCCCAGCACTTCAAACAGAAATTCAAGGTATGGGTTCTTCTCATTTCAGAGACAAGTTTCACCCTCTTCTGAAGTCACAAGACAAAATTCTTTCATTGCTTGAATTGAGGTGAAGGCTTCACCCACTCTATTGACCTCTCTTCTAAACTCTAAATGGCTGCCACAGTAATGGAGCAATTAGGTTCCACTTTGGGTGGAATGATTCATGCTTCAAAAAATTCAATTTCAACAAGACATAATTACAGTGAGTCACATAATCACAGATTAATCACAGCACCTCCCATTTAGCAGTCAAAACAGTGGAGGATTCCAAATGCAATGCATATGATGCTTCTCCTCAGCTTTTGTTTCACTTGATTTCATTTCTGCTTTGAAGGTTGATCCTACACAAGCTCTGGGAGAAGGCTTTGGGGATTGCACACAGATCTGTAAGATAGCATGGCAACTTCCCTTACTGTTTCCTGTGTGGTGAATGAACCTGAGAGATAATGAATGTTGCCAGTACTAACGACTTAAGCAAGAACCTGAGGATCTCCTATTTGCTGCTGAGCTCCCCTTGACACAGTACCTTGATAGTGAGGATTGAAGACCCCCAGTGACTTCTGTATCTGAGTGCAGATAAAAGCGGCCTTGTACTGTGAATTCTGTTGAGTTAGTTCTTCCAAGCTGAAGGGGTTGGGAAACTTTTTCACGCTAATGTCTGAGCATCCTGTTCTTATCAGTCATAATCAGGATACTTAAAACATCTGTTAGGGATTCCCTCCCACTCGATACTGGTCCTAGGCATCTTGTGTCTATGCTGGCTCACTTCTCAGCTGGGGTATGGTACTGTCTTCTCCTCTCTCCTTACTCCATTTTTACTCCTACTGAATGTGGAGACTGAGAAGGGATCACTTACTTAGCAGAAGCTGTGCTCGGCTTGTCTCATTTGAACATCACCCTTAGCCTGAGGTACACTAGCCACAAAACAGGGAGTTCTTTAGCCACAAAACAGGGAGGGGGAAATTCCTTCTTTGTGGTGGGCCAATTTGTGGCTGCCCTCTACCAGACCTCGGGTAGGAACGTATGCAGTCGTTTTTCCAAATATTGTAACCCAACTTATTCTGTGTGACCATCTCATTTTGAATTGCTGTTGGATCATTTTATGGAATTGGTTTCATTTGAAATCAAAGCTTTCGTTCTCCAAAGTGGTTAGAAAGGGGTTTATTTTATTTTCCTTTCTATTGAATTTATTTTTAAGGTGAGAGTGGTGGTGGTGGTGAGCAGAACGGGAGGGTGTGGGTTTTGACAAGAGTGGGAGGGGAGGTTGTTCTTTGATGCTTTGTTTTACACTACCACTGATCAGTATAAATTTCAGCTTGTCAAGCTGAAATTTACTTCTCTGTGCATCTTGTGAGTTTTCCCTAGAATTCAGTTTGGGTTTAGAAGTTGGCTAAAGGATCTGTGGAGCGAGTGGGGTGTTGATGGAGATGCCGGTAAATTAACACTGTCAGCAAACTAATAAAACCTTTAAAAGAAAAGCCTTCGAGGGCAAAGACAAGGTTTCTTTCATCTTTTCTTCTCTCTCCCTCTGT
>NW_010244339.1:0-7582 GCF_000690775.1 Eurypyga helias | reverse complement strand
CCTTTGCACAAATTGATTTATTATTCATTTCTTTTTCAGAAAAGATTACTCTTTTTTTTTTTTTTTTTCTGTGCACAAAAGGATGACAAACACTAGAAGTTACCATTTCTGGAGAATTAATAATGCTTGACAAACAGCAGGTGAAGGTGAATTGACAGGAGTTGTGAGGCTGGGTGAGTGCAGAAGAGAAGGGAACCGCGAGCAGTACACATTTGTCTTGGGCACTGCAAAAATTACACAACACGAGTAAGCGTGTGTGTGAGGCAGGGTGGTGGAGAAAAGAGAACCTTGCAAAGCAAAGAGTGTGAATTTGGGGTCTGAGTGGGGTGCACATGACCCTTCAATTACTCAGCAGGCAGAGACCTATCCCTGTTGACATGCACAATCTGCCTCTCTCTTGGGTTTGTCCAGTCCCACAGCCCCCAAGGGCCTGGCTCCCTGGGGGGACTTCTGGGACCCCAGTTGTCTGCAGGCTTCTTTGAAGCCATGAGCATGGTGACTTTCAGAAATGGTCTGCATGGCGGTCACAGCCAGAGGTGCTGCTGGGTACCCCCATAACAGGGATTTCTGAACTGCATGGGAAGAAACCAGAAGTTTCCAACTGACTGTTTATACTCTCCCGCCAGCAAGCGTAGGGTGCGGTTTTGAGTGGAGAATGTTGCTCAGGACGACTCTTAAGCCCAAAAAGCCACATTTATTCCATAGCTCAAGCCTGTATCCACAGTCCTGGGAGATTATATTACTCACAGAAAAAGCTTATTAAAATCTCCCATGCATCATAAGATATGCCACCCAACAGGAGGTGGTGATTCTGTCTCAGCCTTAGTGGCATCTGAGTTGTAGAGAAGAAGAGAGGCGTCCAGAAATGACTGTATGCTCCCAGCAGGACCTTCTAATTTCCTAGCGTTTACAGGCTACAACAGAACTCCAGGGAGAGGTCTGCTTTAGAGATGCCGGCCTCAGCAATTCCAGACAGATCCTTCTCTGCAAGTTAAGTCCGAACCAAAATTAATGTTAAGGTGCTTTCAGAGGCACTGTGGAGCTTGGAGGTCAGATGGTCCTTGAAAGACAAGACGCTTGCTTTTTTAAAACTAGAGTTGAGATGTCATTCCAGTTAAACTGTGTGATTTCCATTATAAAAAAAAAACATGTGGTCCCTGAACCCTCTACTGTACTAATTTGATCGATTATTTCCCTTCATTTCTTCCCAAATCTTTCCCTGAGTTTGCTGCACACTACAAACCCGTTGCATTCCACCTCCAACACAGCCGCCTCCTAGCTGGGATAGAGATAGCAACGCAAAGACCCCTGCTCCTTAACGTACCTACTCCCACTGACATCAGATCAGTTTGTCTTGGTTTTGCCTGACGGGTTTTTGTCCTGTAAAACATTTTGGGTCTACTTCCAAGTCACAGGTCCATAGGAAGAGAAGCCATTCCCAATAACCCCTGGAAGTGCGCAGAGGGTGGTTGGTATGGAATGATGGAGCCAACTCCACAGCCTAAAATCAAAAACAAGAGCAGACCTGGAAAAATATTACAAAACTCTTCCACTGGCACTGGCAGGTCAGTGTCATTACAGGCAGTGGTGTTGTTCTCAGATACTATTTCATTGGCTTCCTTCTCCTTTTTCCTCTCCCTCTTCTGAAGCACATTTTCTTTCCCTTGTATTGCATGGTAGGGTTGTATCCCTGGAGATTCACAGTGATGAGGAGGAGTAGGCAGAGATCAAAAGCACTTCTAACTTTGAAAAGATTATTCCTGGCCTCAAACCAAGTACGGCAAGCTCCAATCCATCCATCTTATTCAAACAGTGTTTCAAAACTGTTCACCCAACCCTTTTGGATTCAGCTTCCCTTTCAACTTTATATGGCACACAGAATTCTTTGATTTTTACCTTTTAAAGCATGGCACTGAATTCTTTACTAGCACAACTGACTGCTCTTATTTTTCAAACCTGCAGACTTTTGTGGTGTTTCCAGTCCTGTTCAATGTCTTTCAGGACCAAAATATCTTAGTTTTCCTCACAAATCAACTACACCAATTTTACCTTGGCTCATTGACCTTTGCAGAGAAATAAAACAAAACAAAAAAGTTTCTCTGCGTTGTTTTGGAAACATGCTCCTTCAGCAATCTAAAGTACCCAAACAAAAACAAAAGAGCCAATGACAACTACATGAAGTTCAAAAAAATAAAAAAGAAAAAAAAGGGTATGGTCTGTTTAGAAGAATGCCAAGATCTACAACATTCAGCTGAAAGAAAATTTAATTTTAACGGCTGGGTGGGGACAACAGTGTTAACAGCAGAAGATGTACGAGTTGAGTACATTTCTAGTGTTTTTAAATTGTATTGTATTTTCAAAAAACTTTTACATTAACAGGATGGATATCAGACAGGAAGAGCTCATCAGACTTCATCTTGTCCATCTCTGAATCACAAGTCCAGTCAATCACAAAAAGATTCAGATGTTTGGGAGTATGTTCACTGGCTGTAAGGTATCAGCGTTTTGGAAATCACAACTTATTTTTCTTGCGTATTAAAAGTGTTCTTAGACCCCAGCCTCCTGAAATAACAGGTGCTTAGTAGTCTATAGTCTACCTATCCAGGCATGACTGCTATGAATAGTTAAAACAAAGTGATTTGATGGGTTAGTTTTATCTGTGTGTCATGGTGCATAAACAAGTGCAAATGGAAGACATGTATCAGTGTCACATCTGCTGGATAAAATAGTATAAAGCATCCTGCAAGTTATTCCAGAGAGACAGGTCACAGTCTGACCATGAACTGGTGTGCTTGGAAAATGAATGATTATCCAACATTGCCTAGTTTTTGGAAAACAACCAGAAAAAACTAAATTGCTCAAGAAAACAAATTCTCTCTCAAATTCAAAATGTTCTGAATGGATTAGGAAGGAACAACATCAGTGAAATCAGTAATTTTATTTCTCCCATATGCCTTGGAAAGTAGTAGGTCATGAATAACGCTTTGTGGATTTTAGAGATGAGATGTGCACACATATTTTGGTATAAGCATTCAAGAAATGCCAGAGAATGTAAAGGAAGATTTCAATGGTCAAGATAAGGGCATCTAACATGTGACTTCTCAAAAAATATTAGCATGTTGGGTAAGAGGGGTGTCTGTGCAAGACAAACAAACATGGGCCAAGCTAATATGGTGATTTTACTGTAAGTGTATTGAGAAGGCCATTCATTTTCTACAGCTTTTTCTACATGAGATAAATCTAAGAGGTCATATTCTTCCGCTGTGGAAGGCCACTCTAAGTATATACAGCCAAAAATGTAGCTAAGAAAGCAGCCAAAAGAATATGGTCTGGACAGATGCCATTGAAATTCCCAATTATCTGGTATTGGTCTTCCTCAGCCCAAAAAAAGGGAAGACAAAATAAACAAACAAAATAATAGTAATTTATATGAGAGATTTTCCTCATTAGCAGCAGATAAAAGATTATTAACTACCGTTACTAAAGATTCATTTTGGATGAAGTAATAACTGCAGACCAGTGTGCCAGAGCCGCATGAAGACTGTTTCAGTAGAACCTGTTGGCCTTGTGTCATTTCAGACTTTTTTTCACCTGGAAGGAACAAAACAGCATATAAATAATATTAGTTGTACTAGATGACTTTGTAAGGTTTGTCTCAGCTTGTTCTACTACCAGTAAGTCAATCAATATCCTGGCAGCCAAACTTTCAATGAAAGCCTATTAAAGCCTTTTTCCCAAGAGGATTATCCACAACTAGGATGCAGAGGTCAAATGTAATTTGTTCAGAAGGTTACTGCACTAACATGAAATTAAAACATCTCACATAGACCAGGCTGTTCTCAGTTTTAAATTCTCTGAATCTGGGCCAGACCATTAGAGTTATCTAATATGACTCCCTGTGTAGTTCCTGAATACAAGGTACAGTTTTTCTCCTGGTCACCCTCTAAATAAAATCCATTAACACTGCTCTGGGAAAATATGTTTCCTAGAGAGATGCTCAGGTCTTATTTGAAGAAGACAAGGCATGAGAGAGAGTTCATTGTTTCTGAAGGCAGATTACTCCAAATAGCTGATTCTTCTCCCTTTCCCCTCCCAGTTAAATAATGTGCCAAGTCTTAATTCAACTCCAAGACACTGATTCTTGTTCTGCATTTCTCTGCTGAATTAAAGACTTCTTTAGCAACTGCTTTTTTTCCTTGGGAAGGTAATTATAGAGTAATCAAGTCACCTCTTGTCTCCCCACTTGCCTTCATGATTAGTTAAACAGATTGATTTCCTTAACTCTTCCATGCTGAAGGTATTTCTCCAGACCCAGAATAACCATGTGGTTCTGTTCTGCAAAATAGTCTGCCTTTGTATCATTTCTCAGGTGTGGATTCAGAACTGGATGCAACAAGCTGGCATCAGTAAATGTCATCTGCAGACATAATGTCACCTGTTATGTTATTGCTTCCCTTTCAACATACCCTACAACCTCAGCAGCCCTGTTTAGCTTGTCTTCATAATAAGAATTAACTTTTTGGTATATTGTCTACCTAGACATTAGTAAAGCCTTTGACACCATTTCCCACAGCATTCTTCTGGAGAAGCTGGCTGCTCTTGGCTTGGATGTGTGAACTCTTTGCATGGTAAAACACTGACTGGGTGGCCGGGCCCAAGGAGTGGTGGTGGATGCAGCTAAATCTAGTTGGTGGCCAGTCACAGTGGTGTTCCTCAGGGCTCAGTATTGGGGCCAGTTTTGTTCAATATCTTTATCAATTATCTGGATGAGGGGATTGAGTGAACCCTCAGTAAGTTTGCAGATGACACCAAGTTAGGCAGGAGTGTTGATGTGGCTGAGGGGAAGAAGGCCCTACAGAGGGATCTGGACAGGATTGGATGGGCCAAGGCCACTGTATAAGGTACAACAGGGCCAAATGCTGGGTCCTGCACTTGGCTGACAAAAACCCCATGAAATGCTACAGGCTTGGGGACAAGTGGCTGGAAAGTTGCCTGGCAAAAATGACCTGGGAGTGTTGGTCGACAGTGGCTGAATATGAGCCAACAGTGTGCCCAGCTGGCCAAGAAGGACAATGGCATCCTGGCCTACATCAGGAACAGCGTGGCCAGCAGGACCAGGGTAGTACCCTGTACAGGGCACTGGTGAGGCTGCACCTCGAACACGATGTTGAGTTTCGAGCCCCTCAGTACGAGAAAGACATTGAGGGGCTGTAGTGTGTTCAGAGAAGGGAAACGGAGCTGGGGAAGAGTCTGGAGCACAAGTCCTGTGAGAGGCAGCTGAGGGGGCTGGGATCTGTGTTTAGCCTGGAGAAGAGAAGGCTCAGGGGAGGCCTTATCACACTCCACAACTATGTAAAAGGAGGTTACAGAGAGGAGGGGGTTGGTCTCTCCTCCCAAGTGACAAATGATAGGACAAGAGGAAACAGCCTCAACTTGCACCAGGGGAGGTTTAGATTGGATATTAGGAAAAAATTATTCACTGAAGGAGTGGTCAAGTGCTTGAACAGGCTGCCCAGGGAGGTGGTTGAGTCACCATCCCTGGAGGTATTTAAAAGACATGTGGATGAGGTGCTTAGGGACATGGTTTAGTGGTGGCATTAGCAGTGTTAGGAAAACAGTTTGACTTGATGATCTTAAAGCTCTTTTCCAGCTTAAAAGATTCTATGTTTCTATGATCACCATTGGGGATGAAGTATCTACATTATAAAAGGAATAGAAAAACAAATTATAGTAATGTATTAGCACTAGAAAGCTCTCAAACAAATGTTATGCAGGATTAAAAAATCATTATCTTTAAAGACCTTAGAGTAGCAGAATGAGAAAATGACAAGAATATTTGTGGGAAATAATTCAGAAGAAATTGAGCAAACTAACTTCTGGATGCATGAGTTCATAAAATGATTGTAAAGCTTGAGGAATGTGGATAGTTCAGTTTACACAGCAAAAACTAGAAGAGGGAAAAGGAATGTTTCAGGTTTCTCACAGTAGTTTATTCCTTTCCAGTTTTCAGCAAACCTTACCAGCTTTTAGCCCTGGATATACATAGCAAGCTATGCCAGCTGCTAAACAGAGAGGCTGCACAAGGCAATGCATGCCATAGAAGGCGAAGAGAAGAACAAGAACTGAAATTCCCTCAGGTAGCAGAAGTCCCTCACAGATTTGTCTTCATGGTAAGAGGTCTCTGCAGAAATAATTAATTCATGTTGTGGGAGTGAAGTTGCTGTTGATCAACACTCATTACTCAAACTGTTGAAAGACCCAAAAGTCAAACAAGACACTGGGGAGGGTGAAACTCGTAATGATCTCTAGGAAATTATGAGAGAGTGTTTTGTTCGCCCAGACAGCTAGCCCCAAGGATGCTGGCAGGTGAGCATTTAGGGCTTAGTGTGTAGACAGAAGGAAGTTGAACATGCATCCCAGGAAAGAAGGATGGAGAAGGCAACTTTATGTGATCCAAGAGCACTGTGGCAAGTGTCTGTCCACGTACTGGAGCTCGGTTCCCTGCACACTGCTGTCTCACACCAGATACCCATCCTCTGTGCCTCGTACTGTTCTCTGGCTTACAATTAGAGACGATCATGGGAATGCAGAATTACTGTTGTATGAAAGACGCAAAAGAGTGACTGTGTTTCACTCCATCTCACTCTGGAAATGAAGGACAGCCTTCTTTCAATTACTACCTGTGGTTGTTTAAGTACTCACTGAAGGCCAGTGACTTCTTTAAACATAGCAGACTTTCCTAAGTGCCTTACCATCTGTTCAGTGCTTTTGACGTGTTTATGTTGTCAGTCACATAGGGGAAAAAAACCCCAAAGCGCTCCATATTTTTTGTTAATGGAATATGTTGAGATGACATTAATCATACTGACAGGGAACCCTCTACTCATAAGTGAATGCATGCGTGAATGCAGTAAATACTAGGGCTGTTAATGGACCCTGTTTCTGATCACTGCTGTCATAAGTGATAACAGGCCTGAGGCCAATTAAAGCACTTTTCACATTTTTCTCAAAGCGAGAGAGTGCTGGGGAGGGATCCTGGCACCAGTAAGAGTGCTGAGGTGAGGGGCTTAGCGCCATGGTAATGTGATCACTCCCTGCTCCGACACTCTGCTCCCCTCCACCGCACATTACCCAAACTCCTGCCTGGAGCTCGGACACGGGGCTTGGCTTCTCTGCAGCACGGCGAGGACAGAGCAGGCAGGAGTTACCAGTAACCTCAGTTACTGATGATGGTATCAAGAAATTCTCCAGTTTTCAGGCCTCTCCTCAACTTTTTCATTTTCAGTGGGAAACCTGAAACAGAAGCAGAGGTCCATCTTAGGGCTGGTTATCAGGGAAGCATTGCTTTGCAAGATGCCTGCCACGTTCTGGGTCTCTCTCTGACTCGAACTGCCCTAGCACATGTGCAACAAATCGAGTCTTGTTGCTGTTTTGCACAAGAAGTTCCACCTGGCTGGCCGCAATTTGCCTTTTTTTTCCTCATGAACAATATTACCAGTGAAAAACAAATGAAAATGTGTCCGAAGAAGCTTATGTCGTGGTTTAACTCCAGCTAATAAAATACCACAAAGCCCCTCTCACA
>NW_010244338.1:8891-11039 GCF_000690775.1 Eurypyga helias | reverse complement strand
GGAGCTCTGCAGGTCCCTGCAGCGGAGCTGATGCACCGCTGGCCACCACCGCAGCCTTGCAGCTCCCCAAAAGCGGGGTGAAAACCCCCTCGGTCAGACCCCTGCCAGGGGCTGGGATGCAGGGAAGGCTGGCAGGAAGCTGCAAACACCTTTTAAAACTGCACCCCAGGTGCAGTGGGAGCGGCTGTTTTGGCAGCACCCGCCTGGCTTTCCAGGCAGGGCTCTGAGGCGGGTGCTTGGCCACAGGTCCCAGTTACTGGGGATGATGCCCTTGGATTTCACATTTCATCACTAGGCTCCAAAGCGGCTCCGAAACCCGCTCCCCAGGCTGCCTTCCCCGCCAGCCAACCTGGAGAGGACAACAGCCAAGGTTATGGATCACTCTGGGCGGGAGGGAGCAGGTTAAACCTCTCGCTGCTCACCCAGGGGCTGGGGTTTTCTCCTCTCCCCTTACCCCAAATCCACGCAGCTCCTTTTTCAGGGATGAATCCGAATGCAAACCGTTCCCGTGGGCTCGCTGGCAGAGGACGGAAGCGCTGGGAGGAGGGATGCAGACAGACAAACCGCAGAGCCCCAGATAAAAATAGTTGAGGGCCGGGGAGAATTTAGGGGGGGAAATACCAAGCGTGCTTGCCCAAACCCTTACGGCGTCCTGAATGTTTTGTTTCTAACGTCTGTTGGGGCCAGGAGAAGGGCCGGGAGTGCAGGAGAAGGTGGCTGCAGGCATGGACTGAGCCCTGGTACCACGGGGATGGGCCACAGGGACAAGAGGCAGCGAGATGCTCCATGAGCCAGCACCCTAAGGAACACGGGCAGAGCTGAGGTGCTCGGGTCACTTTATTTCTCAGTGTTACAAGCAGTGATTCCTCAGGCAGCATTAATTTTCATGAGTGCATTAAAAACCTCCACACCCAAACCAACCAGCGGCCCCGATCCAGGACCCTCTGGCCAAACCCCAACGTGAGGGAAGCCCCTGGGATGGGGTTGGGGCGATGCAGTAGCCCCGTGCCATGGCACAAGGATGGCTCCAGCCCCAAACCATGTCCCAGCACCCCGGGACCTCCACGTGAGCTCACTGGGAGCCATCTGGATACACAAAGCAGGAGCAATGCTCTGTGCCACCCTCCTCCCAGCCCCAGTTTCACTTCTACCCATCAACTCCCTGCAAAAGAATACAAATCAAGTCCTAAAAGTAAAAAAATCAAACCTTAAAAGCAAAAATCCAACCCTAAAGGTAAAAAAATCAAACCCTAAAGGCAAACTCAGCCTGGGGAAGGAGGAGGGCTCTGCCTGATGGCCCTGCTCACAGTCTGGAGATCTTGGGGAGGAGGGTGTCGGGGGGGAGCCCCTCCAGCCATTCCACCAGGATCCTGTTCAGCTCTGCCGGCCTGGAGGGATGACACAAAGCTGGGCTGGGATCTGGCTTCCCCCCGGAGAAGAGGGGAACCTCCATGGAGCGAGGCCGTGCAACGCCGGCTGCGGTACCTCTCCATCTGCGTCCAGTGCCCGCACTCCTCGATGTGCTCCCTGTGCAGCTGCGGGATCTTCCGAGGGATGCACCGGGGCGGAGAGGGGCTGGTTTGTGCCAGGATCCAGCACGCTGGGTACCAGGAGCCCACCCCAGGTTGCCCTTGCATCCCCAGCTCTTTTCATTTTGCAAACCCCCTCCTGCCTGCTGCAGGCAGGAGAGAAGGCAAAATGCCCTCTCCCACATCCCATATCAGTCTGCCCCCCCAATCAAGTGATGTCCCCATATCTGGGCCAAATCCAGCCCATCTCAGCAGGGCTCTGCTGTGGTGGGATCTTAGGGAAGCGGGATAGCTCCGGTGCACGCCAATCCTGGGAAGGGACAGGCCTGGGGTGGCACCACGCTGGCTTACCCACTCCTCCATGCCCCTGCTCATTTTGGGCTGCAGCACCACGTCCTTCCCAGCCGTGACCATCAGCGCTGGCATCGTGATCTACGGGGGACATCGGTGACAAGGCGGGGAAGGTGCTGGATCTCCACATGCTCCCAGCGGAACGGGGGAGTCCCCACCTTCCTGTCCTTGGCAGAGAGCGCCCAGCACCAGTTGCGTTGGATGTTGCGGTACCAGTTTAAGGGGCCCCTGGGAAAGAGGGGAATGGGATGGAGATGCTGGGACTCGG
>NW_010244338.1:7186-8866 GCF_000690775.1 Eurypyga helias | reverse complement strand
CCATGGCACAGCCGGCATGGGAAGAGCCTGCAAGGGGAAAACAGCCTCCCCCCGCCAGCCTTGCCCCTTCTTGGGGTTATAAAGTAAAGCCAAGGTGGGTTTGGGGGTCCCCTTTCTGCAGGGGGGGGTGCCCCACCAGCCCCTACCTGAAACCGGACTTCTCGAAGCGGTGGATGTAGTACTGCAGATCGGGGCCATCCAGGATCTGGCTGGTGGGGGGGTTTTCTGGGAGGCCCACCAGCAGCCCCCCTGCAACAAGAGGCAAATGGCATCCTCCCCATGGCATCCCCACACACAGCACCCCCACCCCACGGCGAGGTCTCCCCCCGTACCTCGCTCCCGGACCCCGTGCATGCTAAGCGCGAAGGGCAGGCGGTCCTGTGGAGAAAGGGATGGAGGGCAGTGGGGGGCAGGAAGCTCAGCCCCGGGGGCTTCCCCGAGGCTGCCAGGCAGACTTGGGCTCCATGCCCCTCCTCACTGCGAGCTGGCACCGAGCATCCTGCACCCTGGGGATGCAGGAACTCGCTGCACAGCCCCGGGATGCAGAGCTGGGCGTAGGTACTGAGCATCACTGCATCCCAAGGGATGCAGGAACCAATTGTGCAGCCCTGAGATGCAGAGTTGGGAGCAGGTACCAAGCATTGCTGCATCCCAAGGATGCAGGAACCAGCTGTGCAGCCCCAGGATGGAGAGTTGGGAGCAGGCACTGACCATTGCTGCATCCTGAGGGATGCAGGAACCAACACGCAGCCCTGGGACACACATCTGGGAGTAGGCACTGAGCACCACTGCATTCCAAAGGATGCAGGAACCAACCATGCAGCCTGGAGCTGCAGAGTCAGGAGCAGGCACTGAGCATTGCTGCGTCCTGAGGGATGTGGGAACCGACCGCGCGGCCCCAGGCTCCGGAGCTGGCAGGAGCAGGCAGGGATGGCAGAGGATGCCGCCGGCAAGGCACAGCCTCCTGCATGCTCCCGGGGCGCTGTTATTTTTAACTGCAAAGGTTTTCACCCTGCAGCGAGACGAACAGTTGCATGGGTCAAGGAAGCGAGCGGCACTGTGAGCGCTGAGCGAGAGCAGGAGCTGCCAGCCCACACCAAGACAGAGTCACCCCACAAACTGGTTCCGCGGGCTTGGCTGCCCCCCGCCCCAGGCAGCACACCTTTCTAGAGGTCTTCTCCATCCCTTCTCAGCTTTGAGTCCTAAAGAGGTGTGTGCCCTGCACTGCTGCTTACTGCGTTCACTCTGGTCCCTATTGATGGCTGAATGCAGACTTTGCCACGGACAGGCAGCAAAAGGCCAGCAGACATGGGGTGGAGCATGCCTGAGGGCCACTGTGGTCCACTGCAAAGTCCAAAACCCCCCATGAAGCTTTTGGCTCCTGGCACGAGTGAGGTGGAAGGGGAGAGGGTGCCACAGGCAAAGCCCCAACAAGACTAGCAAGGCTTGGAGAGGACATCAGGCTGTGATGCTCCCCACCCCGGTCCCCCCTAGCCCCACACCTACCTCCCGGCACGTGGAGCGGATCAGGACCTTCAGGGTCCGGCCGATATCCTTCTCAAGCTCCGCTTCTGCAACACCCTGCACAGGGGAAGGAAGCCCCATGGGTGATGTCAGCCCTCCCCAGGGACCCCAGTCACCCCGGGGTCAGATCCTGCCACCCATGGAGGCTCCTCTGGA